>NC_048294.1:18549421-18589421 GCF_009762535.1 Notolabrus celidotus | reverse complement strand
TCTACAGCAGTCAGACTTTGTGGTGGAGAGACTCAGATTATAGATATACCTAAATCTGGATTTATGAAATTCTCTGCAGGAGTAAAGCTCCTCTCAGATTCAGAGATGAGTGGTCTTGTTGAGTCTGCAGCGAGGGGATCTACAGGATCTGTCTGGACCTTCAGTGCTGTCAGTTATCACTGGTCTGAGGTCTTAGAGGGTCTGAGCACTGAGGTCTGAGGTCTGAGGTGACTCTGAGTCTCTAAGGTCTTGTTATTTTAAGAGATTTCCCTTCATCACTCTGCCTCCTGTATCAGACTCCTCACAAGGGATAAATGTCCTCGTTCAAAGAGACGCTGAGGATTTTTAGAATTATACTCAGTTATATCAGAGTCTTTGTTTTTAATCTTCTGTGGAGTCCAGGTGCGAGTCTCATGATACCTGACATCTGGCCTTCGTTAGGCCGGGTGATTCAGTGATTATTGATAAAGGTACTGATCCATCTGATAAACTGAAGGACATAGAGCGACCTCTAAAGCAGGAGCAGGAGTAATGTCATTAGCGCCACCATGAGGAGTGATGAGGTACTGATGCTGTGAGTCACACAGAAGGGGAAGGCTCAGTGTTGAGCATACCTGAAGACAGAGACATGATACACTGTGTGACAGGTGTGAGGATGATGATGATTCAGAGCTGCATCGGTATTTAATCCCACCTTCATATCAAATGCTCTCTCCTCATTGGACGGTTTAAGATTCCTCTCCTCTGTGTTTCATGTTTCTCTGCTGTTCATGTTTATGACTTGATTTTGCATTAAAATGTGTTGTCTCTGTCCAGAGGAGTAAAGACTGATCAACCAATAAAGCTCGTAGACTCAACAGGTAACAGGATCAAAAGAGGATCAGATCATGACCTCTGAAAACATCACAGCTTCCTGTTTACCCTCGAGTCAGAGCCAAACAGGAAACAAGTGATCTGTTACCTGATGTGACAGCTAACAGACCCATCAGCTAACAGACTAACCAGCTAAAGGTGCATTTCAACCAAGAATTCTGGGGTCTTTCAGCCCCCAGAACTACTTTACCCTGAACTAAAAGGTTCCTGTGCCCCCAATGTTGTCGGTGTTTCGACCGCGGGGCTGAAGCCCTAGGTAGATTGTGCAAATCAGGCCAGTGACGTATGGAGGGGAAAAAAAGTAAATGCACTACACCATCAGACCAGTAGAGAGCAGTAAGACAAAGACGAATGCCATTCATCACAGATGACACCATAGAAGCAGACGGACAGGCAGGTATCATAATGAGCAGCACAACAGTTAGACTGTTAGCATGGAAGAGACTCAGCTGGCGCTGTTTTAGATGGTGCTATTTCATCACAGATGGATTCACTGAATCAACATGTGAGAGGAGATAAGCGCGAGTAGCAAAGACGTTTCGACACGCCTAAAATCGTTTTTAACTCAAAAAGCTGTTGCAGAGATTGGCCGGTGTTTTGGTTTATACAGCGACCCTGTTTACTGCCGACCTTCAGCTAGATGCATCCTTCATAAACGTCTTTAGACGATCATTAAATATCTGATGAGGATATTGAATCTTAAAACTCACTCTGTTTCAACAGCTGTGTAAACTCCACAAACACTGTTACATTCAGCTGAAGGTCTCCAGTTTACTTCTTCTTTTGAAAAGTACACACACATACAAAACAGATAGAATAAATGAAAGAAAGAGAAATCAAGTGAATCACAGATGTGTGTGATGTTATTGTGGACAACGGCTGGAATAAAAACACTGCGGTTAATCTACCAATCAGACACGTTCAGCATTGCAGGCCCTGCCCCCAAAGCCCCGGGACCTTTGAAAAGTACGACCCCCCTAGCAGGGGCTTTTTAGGGGGGAGACTATCTACCCCTCTACTTTTCTTCGCCCTGGGTCCGTTGGTGGAAACGCACGTAGTCCCGGGGTAAAGTCCCTAGTTCCTGGGTAAAGTTTCTCTGGTCGAAAAACACCTTAACAGACCCATCAGCTGACAGACCCATCAGTTCATAGACCAACCAGCTGACAGACCAACCAGCTAAGAGACCAACCAGCTGACAGACCAACCAGCTGACAGACCAACCAGCTGACAGACCAACAAGCTAACAGACCAACCAACTGACAGACCAACCAGCTAACAGACCAACCAGCTAACAGACCAACCAACTGACAGACCAACCAGCTAACAGACCAACCAGCTAACAGACCAACCAGCTGACCGACCAATCAGATCACACATGCTGTCATTAACTGTCATTAGACCTGGTCTGGGTTTCTTTGTGGACAGATTACAATGTACTGATGTTTGGATGTGAGGGTCAAGGTGAACTGTAGTTTGTGTAGTATGTGTGTAGTTTTAGTTGTGTAGTATTTCAGGTCAGATCAGTAGTTATGTGTCAGATGATGATGTAGAGTCGGACTCATTATTTGGGTGATGGATAGTTTGTGTGTAGTGTGTGTCGTTTGTGTGATGGATAGTTGTAAGGTTTAATTTCTAAGATGGTCCGTCCGTTAAAGTCAGACCTGATTCAGAACTCTCCAGACCAGGACCGGCCTGTCCGGTCATGTTGTCTCATCTCAGCTGATTAGATAACTGGCTGATCAGTTATTCAGGCTCTGGATCAACATGACAAATATAACTCAGAGCAGAGCGGATCAATACGCTGATCAATGAGGTGTGCCCAAAGTAACGTGTAGCATACACGTGTGTAAACAATCAGGGAGATGACAGATGGGACAGACTGTTTACAGACGCGGACATGTTTTGCATTAATCTCTCTTTAGGATTATTAATTTGTAATCTGTCCTCAGGATCATTAATCTGTGGTCAGGATTATTCATCTGTCCTCAGGATTCTTAATCCGTCCTCAGGATCGTTCATCTGTCCTCAGAATCATTAATCTGTCCGCAGGATTATTAATCTGTCCTCAGGGTTATTAAACTGTAATCTGTCCTCAGGATTATTAATCTGTCCTCAGGATTGTCAATCTGTCATCAGGATTATTAATCTGTGGTTAGGATTATTCATCTGTCCTCAGGATTTTTAATCTGTCATCAGGATTATTAATCTGTGGTTAGGATTATTCATCTGTCCTCAGGATTTTTAATCTGTCCTCAGGATCATTAATCTGTCTTCAGGATTATCAATCTGTCATCAGGATTATTAATCTGTAATCTGCCTTCAGGACCATTAATCTGTCCTCAGGATTATTAATCTGCCAATAGGATTATTAATCTATAATCTGACCTCAGTACTCTGACTGTCCTCAGTCTGTCTCAGTGAAACAGAGACTTAGACGCTTTATTTTGAAGCTGTGCAGCTGCAGGAGAGGAAACACTGAGGGAAGAACAGGCTCAGCTTTATGAACCATCGACACTGAGGCTCTGTCAGCTCACACCCAGAGACAAAAAGGCTTCTAAGTTTAGATATGGACCACGCACAGGGACAGTAATACAGGGGTCAGGGTGGGGGGTGGTGGACTGAGGGGTAAGGGTGAGGGTCAGTCTTGGGGAGCCAGGGTGCTGTGCTGCATTGCAACTCTGGATCAAACTTTTTTTAAAATAAGCAGGAAATCAAACCGTCCATCTCTCAGGTGAGCTCTGTCACACAGTCACCTTGATGAAGGTGAGGCTGCAGAGAGGGGATCTATCTGTAGAGTCGGACAGGTAACAGAGTCTAATCAATCAGGACTAAAGTCCTAGATTAAAGTCGTGGGATTATTAAACTAAGTGAAATTCAAGAATATCTGAATCTTCTTCAGTCAGTGACAACATGTTAGTTCCAGTTTTTTCTCACTGATGTTGAACCTGAACAAAACCACAGCACTTGATGATCTGAGGCTCGTTCAATGATACAAAACACTCTGCTTTTATACACTTCACACACTTTTGCTTATTTGCTGCTTTATTTTGAAAGTATAACCTGTTGTCTTCTGATTGTAGTTTCTTATTTGCTACTTTATTTTGAAAGTCTAACCATGTGTCTCCTGGTTAAAGTTGCTTATTGGCTGCTTTATTTTGAAATGCTAACCAGGTGTTCCATGGTTGAAGTTGCTTATTTGCTGCTTTACTGATCTGAGTTACAGGCCGATGTTGATCAATAGATAAAATTTTAAGGGTGAATTGATAAGTTGAGACGTTTGTTGGTGTGATCAAACCTTTACCTGTCAGGACAGAACGTTGACCAGAGGAAGGATTGATTAAAGGCTGTTACCTCACAAACAGAACATCAGAGTCAAACACGCTGAGTCCATTAGGTGAGACGATTCAGTGTAAATATTAACAAACTGAAGAAGGTTTGAAGTGTGCAGGGACTCCAGCTCTGCTTCAGATGTGAAGGGAAGTGTGACAAACTGATTTAACGATAATCAATAATTGAATCATCCTCTCAAAGTCTGAAATGGGACCTACATGTCTGATGATGTCATGTATTTAACCTCAGAAAGGTGAATGACACCTGAATCTGCAGTCTAAAGTTAGGACGCTCCGTTAGTGTTAGCTGAATATGAGACAGGAAGCTTTATTTTTAGCATCCTGCTGTTATTACGTGTTGGACAAGTGGACAGTTTGACCTCTGATCCCAGAGTCAGGGGCTCAGCAGAGATGTCAGGGTTCAACCTGCCGGGACCATGAAGGTTTAAGACAGCCCGTCCCCTCTATCTGTAGAAGAGTTACCTGAAGTACGAGGACGTCATGCTGAATAATGAATCCTCTTAGAGCCCACAGACGTGACCACGAGAAACTCTGAGCACCAACATGAGACGCAGATCCTGTTTCCTGAAACTCTACCATCCCAGCGTCAGGTGACCTCTGTGTGTGTGTGTGTGTGTATGTGTGTGTGTCCATCCGTGCGTATATACGTGCATGCAGCCTGTTACAGTCGCTCCTGTTCGTCCATTCTTCTTTCTGTTTTTTCTTCTCTTTATTCATCAAACTTTGTTGGATTTTTCTCTGGCGGTCTGTTTACGTTGTAACCTCTTTTTGGCCTTCTGTTGGTGAGAGTTGTGGACTGCTTTTCCACGATGAAATCGCCAACTATAACTTTTACTTACATTACTGTTGCCCGGCATTCCTACTTTGTTTTTGTTTTTTATTTTGTAAAGTTATATTTTTGGGCTTGTTTTCCTTTATTAGATAGGACAGCTGAAAAGAGACATAGAATGTGGGGAGTAGAGAGAGGGGGAAGACATGCAGTAAATGGTTGACCAGCCGGGACATGGGGCGCTTAGACCGCTAGGCCACCAGCTCCCCTGTTTTTGTTTTAACTCATGTTCAGCTGGTTGAGATGAAGCCGGCCTGCTCATCGGCCGAACCGCTGGATCCTCCTACAGAACTCTGGAGATTTAGGACACATCGAGGCAGACGAGGCATAGAGCTACGAGGAGGAGAGCTGGTGCAAGAAGACGTAGGTTTATGGAGAGGAGATAGAAGCTGTGTCTCGCCTCTCTCATTATGGGCAATAAGATGGACGAGCTAACAGGACTAGCCAGGAGTCAGATGGAGTTTCAGAATGTAGCATGGTGTGCTTCATGGAAACGTGGCTGCATCAGAATGTTCCTGACCACAACATCTCCATCGAAGGCTTCCAGACTGTCCGATGGACCGGGATAACACCAAGAACGGTGTGGGCCCTCCGACCATATTGTCTGCACAAGGCCATGTCATACTGGTAGCTGTTTACATCCCCCCTCTGCCAACCCGACTACGGCGTCTAACATTCTCAACACTGCCATGACAGACCACCAGAGTGCCCTCTTCCTGATCTCCAGGAACTTCAACCATGTATTTAGTTTCTACATAGCTTATTATTGTATTTGTATACTTACTGTATATAGAGCAACAGTAATGCCCGAATTTCTCTCCCCGGGATAAATGAAGTTCTGATTCTGATGTTATCATCCACACTGAGCTACACACTTCAGCTGCAGTGCATTCTGGGACATTTCTCCCTCTTGTGTTGTGTGTGTGTGTGTGTGTGTGTGTGTGTGTGTGTGTGTGTGTGTGTGTGTGTGTGTGATTGCGTGTGTGTGTGTGTGTGTGTGTGTGTGTGTGTGTGTGTGTGTGTTTGTGTGTGTGAAAGTGCTCCATTTGGCCGACCATCTGGACTCTAGAAAAACCATGAGCCCCGATTCCCAAACAGAACTGGGACACACACACACACACTCACTCACTCACTCACTCACACACTCACTCACTCACTCACACACACACACACCACACACACACACACACACACACACACACACACACACACACACACCACACACCACACACACACACTCTGCAGCAGAGAGGGCAGCAGGACTGATTATAGATGATTATTACTTATTGATGTAAGGTCTGGAGCAAGCTGTGTGTCGTGATGTTCAGTGAGTTTTTCTTTCTTTTATTTTTAAAGGTTATTTTTGGTCCTTTGGACCTTTATTTTGAAAGGACAGCTTGAGAAGAGACTGGATGCATAGGGAGATAGAGTGGGGGATGGTATGCAGCATCATGTTGGGACTGGGAATCGATCCTACGCCCGCTGTGACTTTAGTCCTTGTACACGTTCTACCAGCTGAGCTAACCTAGCGGCCTCACTTATTCACTCTCTAATCAATACACAAGTATTGATCCATTCTGCTGACTCCGTGCTGCCGCTCATGCTTTTGTTGCAGAGAGGAGCGGGTCCAAACTTTGTGACGGGGAGAACAAACCGGGCTTTGGGCCCCTAATCCTCCCCTTAACCCATAATCTGCTGTAAACAGGTGAGATGTATAAAAATTCAGCCGTTCAGTCAGGAATAGAGAAATGATCTATAGAGAGCCAAACTGTTTTTGTACCAGGCTGTAAAAACTTTTATTTTAACAAGGGCTCTATGTTAAAATGTAGCGTCAGCATGTAGCATCCACATGTAGCATCAACGCGCAGCGTCAACACCAAGCGGCAACCTATGGTCTAAAAATATGAGTCCACTGCGGGAAGAGCTAAAAACTGCAGTTCATCGAGGATTCGCTTGAGGCTGGCTGAGGGAAGTACCGGAAACCACATACACACCAATTCAAAAAAGACGATCTTTACAGCAGAAATAAACATGTTTACTGCCTGGTTCAAAAGACGAGCGTAGTCTGGATAGCTCATTTCTTGATCAGCACACACTGTACAGGGGTGAATTTTTTTCTAAGATATTGAGATTACGAGTCTTCCAATGAGAGGTACAGCTGATTTGACTGACAGGCGGGAACACTGTAGCTTTTGGCTAGGAGGCTCAAAGCCTGCCTCTTTATGTCACAATCGCCCGACAGCAGCAATATGGCTGCTGCTGACGATTGGCCTCAAAACAGTGCTTCAGAAACAGATGGGTGACGTCACGGATACTATGTCTATATTTTATACAGTCTATGTTAAACATGTAGCGTAATCACCCAGTGTCATTGCGTAGCGTCAACACGCAGCGTCAGTGAGCGGAGCTAGTAGAGCTGCAGAGATGAGTTGACTCCAGTCCTTTTTCTGCAGACTTGAAGCGATCTGCTTCTGGCTCTTTAACCAGGGGGGATGAGCTACTATTCAGTCATGACAGCAGATGTTGAGTCTTTATAAACTGACGGTTTGAATGAAGAGTATTTATAGAGCTCAGTCTGAACTCCTGGAAAACATGGATGATCATCTCTGACTTCATCGACCCCCCACGATGACATGATCATGAAAGCATCGTTCGAAAGACTTCTCTGAATGACAAAGTGCGCTCTTCATCTCTCCTCTGGATCGTCCTGCTGATGGGAGAGAGAGAGAGAGAGGAGAGACGAGAGAGAGAGGAGGATGAGAGAGAGAGAGAGAGAGAGACGAGAGAGAGAGAGAGAGATGTTATTTGTGATCTGATTGTCTTGTGACAGTTTGGTATTTGGATGTGAAAGCGTTCAGTCTTTATTGTGTTAATCATGGAAGGAGAGAAAAAATAGAAAACACAACATGGATGTCCTTTTCTCTACACCTCTGTCAACACTGACTCACTGTCCCTCTTTGTCTCTATCTCTCTGTCTCTCTCTCATCTCCCCTCTCTCTGTCTGTCCCCCTCTCACATGAAACATACACACATGTATATACAATACAATATATTATCACATCCCAATTAGATCAAAAAGTATAAAACATTATATAATATAAAAATGATAAATAATTATAATAATCCTTTTTTTTAATTACCTAGAAAATACTATATAAAAAAGAATAAAAATACTAATAATAATTATAATAATATAATAATAAACGACAAAACAAAGGGAACTAAATGATCAGTGTCTGTATGTATCAGGATTGTGGGCTCGGAGGAGAACACCTGTCAGGTGCGGGAAGGCTGTCTCTCAGAGAGACTCTCTGTCTGTAGTCTGTCCGTCTGGAGGTTTAATCTCTCTTTACAGACTCGATATGAAAATATGTAATCTGTATCTCAGTGTGTGGATTTAATCTGAGAAGTGTTCTGGTCTCTGTAGTCTGTAGTATGGAGAGCAACAGCAGGTGTGGACAAATGGAAAATTCCGTGAAGGTAAAACATAAGAAACATCTAATTCTCTTTCATAGACCTCCATTCAACAAAAACATTGCAGTCACCTGAGCGGTTTGCCTGAGCGCACTCTGTTTGCTTCTCTGAGTAAGTACACTGAATATTTTGAGCTTTGACGGAACGTAAAGTTTCAAGCGATCTTTTGAAAAAAGGACATACGTTTTTATTCTCCTCGAACAATTTTCCGATCAAACGTTGAGTAAGCTGGAGCTAACAGCTGATCAGCTGAGTGCGGAGGTCATGTTGGTTGCAGCTCTGTAGGATGAAATTGAAGATGATCGTTATTGATCTGAACAGTAGAACTTCAGCTGCAGCTCCCTCTGCTGGTCAGGTGTTGTCTTTGATCACAGCTGCATGTTTACGACCCTTTGAGGAGTACACGATACAGAGCGTCACATGACACATGTCACAGCGAACTAAGGGACTAATGTCCTGAGCAGTGGGCGATGGTGGCCGTCATGACATTACGGAAATCTAGACCTCTCCTCGTCCTGCTGATGTTTCAGACGAGCTCCAAACACACAAGGACATTTACTGTGACATTCATCCTCTTCATTGAGAGAGGAGGATAAATCTACCTTTAATACAACATGAGACAACTCAGGGACAACCACACACACACATGCTCTCATTGTGTGTACTGAGGACCTTGCAGATTAATGAGCGTGTAGGTGCTGCAGTGCAGAGTCAGGGCTGGGGGGAGGGCAGGAGGGGAGGAGGAGGAGGAGGGGAGATTTATAGAGGAGGGGGTTGGTAGGACAGGAAAGGCGGGGGGGGGGGGGGGGGGGTAAAGAGGACGAGCTGAGGAATGAAGCCAGGATTTAAGAAAGAGTAGGAGGAGGGATGGGGCCCAAAAAGAGGGAGGCAAGGAGAGGTGACAGGTGGAGGAGGTGAGCAAGATGAGAGAGAGAGAGAGAGAGAGAGAGAGGTTTTTATTGCTTTGGACTTAGTTGTGATGAAGAATTGCAAAGTCAAACAGGGCTGTGTGTGTGTGTGTGTGTGTGTGTGTGTGTGTGTGTGCAGACTGAAGCATCATTCCTCCTCCTGAAATCAGATGCAGCAAACATTGAACAGAAGAAAAGGGCAGCAATGCTCTCCTCTCCTCCACAGCTGTCTCTCTGTGGGTGTAATGACGCTCATATAATCCCCAACCCCCACCCTTCCTTCTTCACAGCAGGACTCCTCCCCCCTTTGACCCTCAGTCATTTTATAGCTGGCCGACACGCTGCAGGATCTCAGAGATGCTGGGGCGGACAGGAAAACCTGCTTTAGAGGCACCGGCGACCGTTTTTTAGACATGTATGACTGAGTTCATGATGAGGATGAGGATGATGATGATGATGAGATGAGGAGAGATGCACAGATAACAGCAGGATGAGTGAGGATCAGTCCTCTGCAGCACTGCGTCATGGTGCCCAGAATATTCAGAGTAATCTCTGATGATCAATGAAAAGTAATCATGTTGATATCTTGTTCTCAGAAGCAGATTATTCGTGACGAATATCAGACATCGTTAACGAGGAGCTCTGAACTCTGGATCATAAACATCCTGATGATCCGTCATAACTCCTAAAGCTTCTTCACCAAAGAGAAACCAATCCAGACGAGTCGAAGCTTCATGAGACTGATGGACAGAGACGCCTACCGTCTCAGAGCTGGGCCGCATGTTTCAGACCGACAGAAGCTCCGCCCTCTTCAGGCTGTGAGTGATGGAGCGCAGTGATTGGTCAGCAGGTCTGACTGTCGCACTGCTCTCTCAGGGTCGGATGGAGACGTGAATAACGTTAGCCTGTCACTGCTCTTATGCTAACTCACTTCCTGCAGAGAATCCAGCTGCTGTTTGATTCACACTGCAAACCCCTCCAGAGCTTGATCAGCTGAGACCTCCTCTTCTGGACCTCAGCTACCTGTGTTCAGGTGCATGTGAAGGTACAGGTACGTCCAAATGACCTGAGCCAAAGAGGGAGACGTCCCCTGTGTCAGAGCGTCTCCAAAGCATCAGGTGTGAGTGCAGCTGAAGTTCTGACAGGTGACATGTTGGTGGGGGAAGCTCCAGGACTGCAGGGGTTAAAGTTCCTCATGGTGCTTTAATTCATCTCTGTTTGTATAATCTTAATAATCTGCCCTGCAGGATTACAGCTCAGAGGTCTACTTCAGTTTGCACACAGTCGGGAATATGCAGCAGAAGTTCCTCTGCAGGTTCAGAGGGAGGTTCAATGTCAGTGTTTCCTCAGACTTTCAGCTGCTCTCTCACAGCCACCTGATCACACAATCTCTGTTCATCTCTGACGCGCTGACAGGCGATCATCGCCGGGTTTAAAGCGCAAATACACAAACAGGAAATGACCTTGTCAGCGTGGCGTGTGGCGATCTGACTAATGGACAGAAAGTGATGATGTCATCACCTGAAACCTGCTCTGTTATCCTGAGGCAGTGAGCTGTAAGGTTTATGTCCTCTCAGGGCTTCCGTAGTCCTTACATACTTCTTCTCGATCAACTGGATTCGCTGGATGAACTCGCGAACCAATGCTGTGTTGGTTTGCAAGTTCATCAAGCTCCGTTTGTTCAAACCACCCACCATGTTCAAACCATCCAAACCCGTTTGTTGTTCCACCTGCTCAAGCCCGTGGAAGAGGCACGCCATGACGTCAGATTTACACGACCGCTTTTGCCAGCAGACAACGGCAGCTTGTCTCCTCTGCCGACCACTGCTTGGCCTTGGAATCCATTAGTCTCTTTAATTTTTTCGCTGCAGGACAATGGTGGAAACACATTTGGTTTGTGTTTTTGATCACGGCAACCCCACCCCCTGCCCCTCGGCCTGACGTAAGCAGTTCGCTGTTCTAGACCAGCAAAGAGTCAGAGCCGCTCTCAAACCGGTTCACTCACAGTTGAAACACGAAAAAATGGTTCTCAATTGAGCGCTAGCTACGAACCGGCCCCGAAACTGCCTCTGTCGAAAAGGGGTAACAGAGAAGTCAGACTCTTGAGTGACATGAGGAGCCTGCTCACCTGTAAAGAGTGTCTATTCGCTGACCGAAGCAGCCAATCAGAGTCACAGATTTGTAATCAATGACTGTTACTGACAACAGCGCGTTCAAAGTGTTAGTGTTTTTCAGTCAGACCAGAGGTTCAGAACATGGAATCAGGAGTTTTATTGTTTTTAAAGTTCAGATCTGTTAAAGGAGCTCAGAGATGCTCTGTGGACAGCACCCATCCTTACAGTCTTTATGCTAAGATAAGCTAAGCTTATAGGTTTGACATTACTCAGATATGAGAGCTGTATTAATCTTGTCATGTAACTCTGAAAGCGAATTAGTCTGAAAATGTTGAAATGTTCCTTTAAATAGAGGCTGTGTGAGAGTGCAGTGAAAGCTGCTTACACTCAACATCTGCCAAAATATGAACCTGTACCTCCACTGCTCTCTGCAAACACAAACTCACTTCATCATCATCATCGTCATCATCTCCGGGATGATATCCTGACCTCTGGATCAGCTGACATGACTCAGAGTCTCAGTTTGATTTAATATCATGTTTTTATTTTAATATGTTTCGATCCATGCAGAGCCTCTGCAGATTCAAGTTTAAATGACTTGGATTCAAAACAAAGTTTAGACTGTTAAACCTGTGAACAGGAGCATTTTATTTTAACCCTTAATCTTCTGGTAACAGGTGAGTTGTATATAAATTCAGCCGTTCAGTTTTCATGAATAGAGAAATGAGCTATAGAGACCCAGACTATTCTTGTACCAGGCTGTAAACATGTTTATTTCTTCTGCAACATTTTAACATGGGGTTCTATGGGGACTGACTCACTGCAGGAGATGCACTCTAGTGGACACTTGAGGAACTGTAGCTTTATGGCTTTCATATTGGCTTTGATTTTGCACGCAGAGCTCCTGACATGTAGAGGGGTAATTGATGCGCTGCTGATGTTTGATCATTATTGGATGTTTTCTTAATGAAGGCTTGATGTAATCAGAGCAATAAATTAGGAGATTGAGTTGATGATACAGCAGATGTGAAGACGTGATGAGGGATGAGGCTGCAGGTGAGCTGCTGAGGCTGCATGTGATCTACTGTGATCTGCTGAGGCTGCAGGTGAGCTGCTGAGGCTGCATGTGATCTACTGTGATCTGCTGAGGCTACAGGTGATCTGCTGAGGGCATGTGATCTACTGTGATCTGCTGAGGCCGCAGGTGATGCTGAGGCTGCAGGTAATCTTCTGTGATCTGCAGCCCATAGTGTCGGCTGATATTTTTTAGCTCTTTGTAATCCGGCTGCAGGTAAATTAAGTCTTGGACCTTGCAGGCTGATCCAAAGAAGGTTGGAGTAGTGTCATGCCTGTAGTGTGATTAGCCTGCATCAGGCATTTAACACATGAGGTTAAAGGGTTAAAGGTCAAAGGACTGTCCCACTCTCCAGCCTTCATTAGCAGGTTTACTGACAGTGTTCTGATACAGCACCTTCATTGTTCTAAAGGTGTGTCGGCTCGTTAACCTGTGAACACAGATGTTGGTTGGAGAGTATTTCTGCAGTGACTCTGGGAGAGCGTGGTGGGTCACAAGTTGTCACATCCTCTGGTGGTAGCAGCAGCTGGTAACGAACCCTGCTGTGAATTATACATCCAGGTAACTCATATATTCATGAACAGCAGGTACATCACAACAGGTGGCGGTCTTTGAGCAAATTACCTGGAAGTGGTTAGGGAACCACTTGGAGAGAGTAAACACTACCTCTGCTGACAGACCCTGCAGTCAACCAGAGGTAAGTGTAAAAGGACTGAGTAATCTTATTTGAATGTTTATTACAAGTCAACTTCCTGACATAATACAGCTGTCTTTACTTTTAGAAGACCTTCATCTCCAAGAGTTATCTACTCTCCAGACTGTCCAGGACTCCTGAGGACCCAAGCAGTGTGACTGTGGTGTAGATGACTCATTGTTAAATAGAGTTTATGTAAAAAAGTCTGTGTTTTAAAATAAAAGGATTCAGCTCCAGTGTTGGCTCTTCTGTACGGTTAAGAGTGAAAGGAGTAAAGTAAGCTCTGCGATCAGGAGGACGTCATCAGCTGAGGGATGTACGATGTCGATCACTCTGAGCCCATACTGACTTACTGTATTTGAGTCTCTATCGTCTACCACTCAGACCAAAGCTCAGCTCTGACTCTTCATGTTTATAGTCCCTGTGAACCGGAGCTCTCCTGTGCTGCAAGTAACTGAAGTTAAGTGATGAACATGTTCCTTGTATTGGCCTGATATATATATCATGCATCCTTGGTGATTCCAGAGGAAGTGACACACGTAGTGAATTCAGTCTTAGAGAACAGAAGGCTGCAGGAAACCTCATCTGTTTGGTTTCAGGTCATAGCTACCATCTGCTTTAAGTTGAGTTCACGACGCACCAGGAATTAAATATACTGACCTGTAACAAAGTCATATACGATATCTCTCATCGTGGTTGTTCTGACTGTTGTTGTACGGTGTTAAACACCGGCCTGTGCCTCGTGTGTAATGTACTCAGGGCCCTGTTTATCAGCTCCGTTGTACACAACAGAAAGAGAGAAATGAGAGCTGAAACCTGCTGTTAACAGTAACATGCCTACCTGCAGGTGCACCTGGCTCTGATTGGTTTTGATTCATGTTAAGCCCTAAACACACCTTTGAATAATCGAGGGACTTAGCCTCTCTAAGCACTGCCCTACTTGACCGGCTTCATGCTTATATAAACACTCTTCATCAGTCGGCTTTCAAATAAGAGAGCAGTGACTGAGCAACAAACCTGTCCAGAGCCCCACGATCATAGCAGAAGGGTCATTCCTGATTTTAGGGTACAGTGCATGACATTATTCACCCTTCCTGTTGACCATGTGGAAGTATATCACACACCTGTCTGATGACATGACAACAAGCACAGAGTGATGATTTACAGACTAATGATTTTCTGGTACCTCTGTGTCAATGTTTTTTCATGTTGTAGGCGGGGCTACGGGTGGGAAAAATTGACATGGAGCCTGCTATCGTGCAACACAGTGCTATGCTCATGTGTTTGCATCCTGTGGCACGAATACTGGAGCCAAGTATCCTCCCCGGAGACATGAATGATTTTGGTGTCCATGTGTCATCACTTGACCAACAGGATAATCTGCTGAAGACATGGTGTGTTCCTCTGAGACCTTTACTGTTCAGTTGTCATGCTCCTATCAGTGATGAAAGAGGGGGATAAGCTCTGAGCTGGCAGCACACTCCATATAAAATCATGTGAACAGAAAACCCGGATGGTTCAGAGGCAGCCAGGATGATTCAGATTTTCTGTGGTGGTTGAATACCTTTCTGAGGAGCTCTCGCGGGTGATTGTGAGCTGCAGGCATGCTTCATCAGAGAACGACTGCAAGCCAGCAACCTCGAGAGATGGAAACTATGTTCCTCTGAGCTGGAATTTAGAGGTTCTGTTGAGGATGGACTGAACAGCCTTGTTCAGAATCAGCTGATGGAGTCATCCTTCCACACCACAGCTCTCCCAAATATAACACAAGCATTATTTAAAGACCATGCCCCAATCTGCACATTTACAACTCCCCCGTCCTGTTTTGTTTGGAGTTTGCTGCCAGCTGAAAAGAGGAAGTAAGCCAGAGCGTGAGAGAGTGAACAGAAGAGTGAATCAATGAGAAAGAGAGAGAGAGAGAGAGAGAGAGAGAGAGAGAAGAGACAGAGAGAGAGAGAGAGAGAGAGAGAGAGAGAGAGAGAGACAGAGAGAGAGAGAGAGAGAGAGAGAGAGAGAGAGAGACAGAGAGAGACAGAGAGAGAGAGAGAGAGAGAGAGACAGAGAGAGAGAGAGAGAGAGATACACAAAACAAAACAGCATCGCTCTCATTGGCAGGAGCCAAACACCCGGCCAAGCCTGACACCTCATCTCAAAAGCATCAAAGCATGATGGAAAAGTACCAGTGTCCAGTGTGTGTGTGCGTGTGTGCGTGTGTATGTGTGTGTGTGTTTGTGTGTGTGTGTGTGTGTGTGTCGGCTGTGAGCAGACAGTGTTTTCACTACAAATGCCCTCACAGCTCACATGGCCCATTGATAGATTATTGGAACATGTCTAGCATTTCTGTGTTATCCTCTGTAAACCATCGAGCCCCTCAGGGAGTGACCGTCCATCCGACGACACGATGAGAGATTGGCTATGATAACAGATTCACAACAACACACTAAAGGTTTCTGTACAAATGTGTCAACATTAATTTTCACAGGTTAATATGATCAATCTGACACAGAGGGGGTTAGTGGTGTTGTACCGTGGTTAAATAAAACAACATGGACACAGGGATGAAATTTCCACAGACAGCATGAATAGGTTTAAATATCCCTGCAGAGAGGAGGAGAAAGCAGCAGTCTGATGGGGCTCCTGCTCTGCAGCCAGAGAACACTGAGCTCTTTATTTATGTTTCATGAACTGTAGATGTCTCACCTCCTGCAGGCAGCAGTTGAAAGCTGGGTATTTAAGTTTAGGGATGCTTGATCTGTAAATTCATGTTATATCTATCCACAGCCCCATACACAAGAAACTATGATCTCTGTGAGTTTAGACTCCTTTCTATCAGAACCGGCATTCACTGTTTCTGAGCTACAGCAGCTCTGCTGTTGAATCAGACCACACAGGCCACCCTGTCCCTGGTCCTTGAACCTCTTCTGGTAGGTCCTGACCCTGCAGACCGGGAACACCCCACAGAAGCTGCAGAGATGCTGATACAGTTCTTGCTGACACCATGTGGAGTAAGGAGAGAAGACAGTGAACTAGAGTCCAGTCTTGACCGGCTGTAAGCTGACCTAACGTGGAAACCAGAGACTTTAGGGGTCCTGTATCCGTCTGTTGGATAGGGTGTAAAGAGCAAAAGGGCGTCTTCTTCTGTTTCACCCCGGATTAGATGTTTTTCATACAGCATGGCTTTCAGATCAGGACAATGGTTTGCATGTTCCCACTTTTACTGTAACATTACGTACAGTCTGGACCTGACCTGGACCTGACCTGACCTGGGACTCAGTCCTGCCCTCCGCCCATCTTGGCCGTTACCTGACCTCATTCTAGTTTTTAGTTTTGAATAACTGGTCCTGTCCCAGAGTCTGGATATTTTTCCGTGATGGATTTTGTCTGGTGTCCCTCCTTGGTCTACGGTCACAGAGTTTCCCCTCACAGGGATTACAACAGCACTGGACTCTCCAGGAGCCTGTGTTTGTGTTCACATGTCCAGTGAAATTAACATTTTTATTCCAAGCTATGGTTCTTACCTCAGTTTGACCAAGGACGTTTGGCTCCTAGACCTGAGAGTTTCCTCAGCCTACGTTGTGAAATAGGTTCACAAACACTATTTATTAGTTTCAAACGTTCATGGTTTGGGCTAAAACAGAGAGATGGCTTAGATTGGACCCCAAACCAGGTTTCTGTGCTGCTGGATGAACCAGAGCATACAATATCCTCCAATCAGAAGCCCTGAAGGCAATCTTTAGTCCCAACACAGGAGGAGTCTCAACTGTAGAGGACTGCTATCTCTAACCCTTGGACGTGGTGTTAGGTACCTCGACACAGCGTCGCAAACAGAACACAGTGGTCCTGTTGGTCTTCCTTTTACCGTGTATCCGTGAGCTGGACTGCTGTAGATATTTCAGCCTATGTTCTTGTGTGTTTAGAGACTGGTTTTTCATGGTGCTCTGTCAAACTGTATCTTTGACATTCTCTGGCTTCATGTGTAGCTCTCTTTTCTTTTGCACACGCTTGTTTTATTTCATTGCTTGCACTGTACAGCTTCATGTGTTTATGTTTCACTATTAAATTCAACAATATGTAAAGCACCTTGTTTTTGTGTTTCATTAGTTCGCTCCAGACACTCGAACATTCAGAGGGTCATTACTTTGGTTTTGTAAGCGTCCACACTCAAAGCACTAAATCCTGGACCCGGTACATCTTCACTCTCATGGGGTTGTTCCCTGAAATGATGTCCATTTATTCAGGTATCTTTGTCCCTGTTTACAACCTGGTATTGACAGAAGTGATCCCACAAACTTGCTCTATTACACGACTCCATCAACAGTTTCCCCATGAAACGATCTTTATGGTGTCATAAGTCTGAGTCTTTCAGTTGGACCAGAACTTCCCCTGATGCGTTGAGAGTCTTTGTGTTCTGGCACGCGTTGAATCCACAGCGTCTCACACACATGCTCTGCCACCATCAGGCCTCTGTGCTCACACACTGCTCCCTGATGTTTGAGTCCCTGTGTGAGATTTAACGTCACATTACAGTGTTGCCGAAGTGCGAGAGGCGAAGCTTGTAAACACACAGCAGGCCACATATACACACTCATACACACACACACACACAACCCACACATATAGAGCTGATCCGCTGTGCCGGCTCTGACACTACACATCACCCTCCCTCCTGCGTTACTACCTCTGAGGGAGGAATCAGAGCAGGACCTTAGCCCCGCCTTGACGCCTCCATTCCTACTCACAGATGAGATGTAAATATCCTGGTTGAAGTGGCAGCATGTAAACGCCGAACACAAACCCTCAGGGTCATACAATCAGCTGGGAATAGTTTTTAGGCTAGATGATCTTTTCTTGCTTGTTAGAAAACTCCACGTCCACCTCCTCGCCGTCGAATAGGCCTGAAAACCTTGATGTATCATCACAGTGCCTTCAGTCTGAGCCTCTGGGCGTTGCGTCCTTGAGGTTTATTTTGACTCATATTTGGTCTTTTGTCCCATTTGCGAACAGACAGCAGAACACTCTTAAAAGTTGTCCATGAACACGTAAAACTCTTTTCCTCTGAGGACAGCTTTCACCTCAACAAGACTTCAAACACATATTTTTGCCTAACGTGTGGTCTAATAACTAAAATGACCTCAGATGGACAACCCTATATTCGGGCCTCTGTAGCTATTTTGGCACTGACCATGATCACTTTCCTTCCCTAACCCTAAGTAGTTTGGTAGTCTAAACAGTCCTGGGCTTTAGTGGAAGAGCTCACCTGTTCAGGTTTAGTACTGTGATTTGGGTAGTGTGTTTTTGGTGAGCTGTGAACATCCAGCTGAGACTGTAAATGAAAGGTCTCTTACCAGACGTCCACAGCGTTAGTCAATAAATCGTAACCTGACTTTGGACGTGTGTTTCAGTGAAACTGTCCTGATCATGACGTTATGCCAGGTGTGAACAGGGCCTTTGTGTGTCCTCTCTCCTGGCGTCCTCATTCCTTCCCTGGGTCCTTGCCTGTGACTGTCACAAGGGGTTATTGTCATTCGAGAGGGTACAGAAAGTTCTTCTGTGCCTGATCCAGTGACCGTCACCACATATAAACCCAGAGGGATCTAAAGCCCCGTGATGAACCTGTTCTTCATCTCTGCATGGCTCTCTTTCTCTTGCTCTGTATTTTATTTGGTGATCTCTCCAGCTGAGGTCCTGTTTCTGTTCTTTCTGCCCCGCTTGTTCCACTCCCTGCTCCTCACATTCACCCCTCTTCGCTGTCTGCACTCTTTTTTCTGATCTTCTCATTAGTGAGCCCCTGGCAGTCATGTATCAGTGCTTTGGGCCCATGATTGTGTGTCTGCTGATCCAGACTGTGGTCGTCAGTGCCCTGCTCGTCACTCCTGTTTCATTCTTCAGCCCATGATATTTGGCTGTGCTCGGTCACTTTGTGGACGCCCGGCCTGTATTATGTCTTTGTCAAATATGGCCTACTTTCTAGTTTATGCAGCACAACGGAGCTAGCCATGTAGGCTGCTGAGACACGTGGTGGGACATCTGCAACTATTGCGCTGTTATAAAGAGGCCATCATCTCCTCTTGCAGAATGCGTTTCTCTGACCCCGACATCAAGGAGGGAAGTTTAAAAGCCGACATGTTGTCGTGCTGCTGGATTCGAGGTTACAAATATGATCAATCCAAACACATCAGACACATTTGGAACACATTAAAAATCAGCATATTGAATTACCTGACAGCTACTGTTAGCATTACAACTGTTTGCATTGGACCACTTCCTAACCAGCACAGCGATCTGAAAGAGCCGAGTGAGCACAAAGCCGGATTGTTGGCATTCAGTTGAAACAAATCTGGTCTGAACATTTTTCTAAAACATGGTTAAAAACACGGCTTCAAGATGTCAGAGATCCTTTCTACAACACATTATTAGTTCTTCATCTAAGTTTTGGTGTGAGCTCAGTGAACAGAGCCTGCAGCACTGGATGGGTTATGAGACCAGAGTCCATATGCTTCATAAGGTCCACCTGAAACAGCTTCTGGTTGTGGTCTGGTACAACTGTTCCTCTGCTTCAGACTGCTTACAGTATGATTCATCCCAAATTTGTCGTACAGTTGGACACATGAATGATAACGCAGTCTTCCAGGGCACTGTGATACTGGTTACTGTGTGTGTTGGGTTGTGAATGATCACTACAGACAGCTCTACCAGTGTGTCTGCTCGACCCTGATCCTTACAGCAGACACTGAGGGATTTATTCTGGGTGATCCACGGCTGAAGTTTTTCTCTCAAATGAAACAGTGATGTGTTTCCTGTTTGTGGCTCTGGACCGTCACAAACACGGATGTTTTAAGAATCTAACCTCTACCTTTACATCTGTGGGTCGCCATAACAGGAAAGGGACTGCTGGATGGAATAAACTGCGAGTAAGCCCAAAGGTTAGGATTAGGGATGAAGTACGCTGACTAATACCAAGGGTAAGGTTCACCTGACAGATCTGTGCACTGAGTGGGGGCAGTCCTCTCTATGGTTACTGGATGATCCCAGCTTTGAGACTCTGTGTGAACATTATAAACAATAATCTCTCCTCCACTTATATCTCATCAGTTGTGTCAAGATGAAGATTGATACCAGCCTGATTATGCCCCAGCTTCCAGAGGCCCTGTCCCAGGCAGGCTCCAGTTCACTGTGGCCACTGAGGAGACTTTGATGATATCATGGCCATGAGCCAGGACATCTACGGAGGCCTGGACTACCTGCCCACCAGGTACACCAGCTGGCTGCAGGAGACCAACCGCACCGTCATTCTGGCCCGGAAACAGGGGGAAAGTGGTATGTTTGATAAAAGTACTTCAAACTTTATAAAGTTACAGGATTCAGAAGGAAGAAGAATGTTAAGATGTTAAATGTATGTCTGCTTGTTATTTTGTGTCTCCATGAACGTTTGTAAAAAGTCTCTCTGTTTCTACGGTAACAGACCCTTTAAGGACCTGATCTACCCGGATCTGATTAAACTTATACCTTTGTTCATGATCAAGCCTTGTCATCTGGGTTATGCTCGTTGTTTTAGTATCCACCATCCACACAGAAATTAGATTTTAACTTCTGGACTTCAGTGACTCTACACGTCCCCCGGGTAGTCCTCAGGCAGTCAACTGTAGTCCACCTGAGGTATCAAGGTATCCTCAGATTCAGAGTTAGTACTCACTCTCTGTCATTGGTTCTGAGTTTCTTATTACAAGTTTTAACCCTTTAGAATCCACAGCTGGTCCTTATCAGTGGGTCCAAGAGCGAGCCAGGTTCAGAACTAAGCTCTTTGTGGATATAAGAGCTCTCCACACAGGCTCTAAGTGTCATAGATAGATACTTCTGACCACCTTAATCCATCATCCTGTTTGTTTGAACTTTATCAAACATTTAATTACTCACGATGGTGTGCGAATTATTATAAATCAAGCTTTCACTCAGACCCAGCACTCAGATTGATAAAGCACCAGTCCTACACTGTACCTCATCAGCTAGTGAACCAAAGACTCTTACAGTGACTCAGGTTAGGGTCTCTCTCACAGCCTAAAGAGAGCGATGCACTTTTATCTTATCTTCCCTCCTCCTCTGTGATGCTCTGCAGATCGCTCTGGAGTCGGTGTGTGTGATTGACGATGGGGAGACTATGCTGGTTGAAGGTCTTCGTGTTGCACCTCAGGAAAGGGGAAAAGGGTGTGGCAGGAGTTCTGCTGCGCTTTTGCTCTGAGCTTGTCAAATGCAAGTACCCAGACGTCAAGGTAACCCGCCTGACCCGCGATGATCAGCTTGGACCAAAGGATTTCCAGAAGTATCGCATCATTACAAAACAGGTGCCAGCAGCATGAGCAGACAAAAGGTCTATGTTGTGTTGCTGCTGTAGATCTTGCTCCGCTCACTCTGCTATTCTTCCTCCAGGGTATTCTTCTGGTCCGCTTCAACGCTGAAGACGTCAAGCTCCGTCTGTCTGAGCTCGGTGTAGGTGGAGACATCCAGTCACCTTTGTCCTCCTCTGATGCTCCTCCAGTGTACCTGGACCAAACAGCGATCAAACATCTGTATCTGACCACCGACCTGATGCAGGGGGTCCTTCCCAATGCCACCATAATTCAAGACTGGCAGCCGTTCAAGGTTCTGCCCAGCAACATGGCCATCTTACTGAAGAAGGACATCGACTGGGTGGTGGATGATGTGTCCAATCCAACCGTGGCCAGCCTGTGTACCTTCCCTTTCAGGGTGCCCATCGGAGATGACTGGTAAATGTCTTTTATCATGTATATGTTATTATGTATATATTATGCACCTTGCTACAAATGGTGAAAGGAACCTAGCACAAGTCCAAACTCAGCCCTGGGGACCACGGTCACTTTGACAACAAACAGAGAGCCGAGGCAGTTTTCTCACCTGGCCCTTATCGACTCCAGAGTAACCCCTACTCAGGCCTCTGGAGGTAGACCTGACTGATACCTGATATGACTCGCTCCTCTACCTCCCCCCTTGTGTCTTCTTCATTGTTTTATTTTAAATTGGCGGTAAACTTCTAATATAAGTTTTTGGAGCTGTTGTAGATCACCTTCCTTTGTTTGCCAATGTACATGTTGGCTTTAGGTTAACACAGAAGGGTTCAAGTTATGTACTGTTTCTCTGGTCCTGATCCACTAAAGGATTGTGCAGCTTCGGCGCCCGCTAAACCTGTGCTCTTGAACATCATCAGAGCAGTTTTCTTTGTGAATCAGACCTTGAGATGGAGCGGATAGCGGGGTAAATGATGCACAATCCTTGGTGCTGTCAGGGGCCGCAATCTATCCTGAATGAATTCCTGCCTCAGTTTCTAACGCAGCTTTTTATAACCAGGTATTACCTGAACATTGACATGTTCGGTAAGACCTGGCTCTGGTCCGGGAGCAGTTCTTGTGCCACCTGCAGCGCCACACTGCCACCCTGAAGGGTAACGTGATGTGCCAGATGTTCCTGGACCCGCCTCTCTGGAAGCCCATGGCCGACTTCTGCAACAACATCCTGAGGGTGGAGCTGGTGAAGGAGTACACCGAGCAGTGCGTGGTGGAGTCGGATGTCGTCTAGTAACAGAAGGTGGATGGAAGCAAGTACGAGATGAAGGATCCAGAATGAAGACGAGGGTCTCTACAACCAGGAATGGACACAACTCATTACACTCAACAGAAAAACATGACCCTCTGTATGAGGAGGTAGAAACCAGGCAAACAAAATGTAGGCTCTACAAAACTAAACCACCTATAAGAGTGCAGCAAGTTAGGTACACAAATAAAGAAACAAATACAGGCCGTGGACATAAAATCAGGAGCACATCTTTAACCATGACATCAGCAAATTTTAACAGCAGTTCTAACGGGTCAAACAATCAGAGGCACCTCTGTAAACAAACCGAACCCAAATAATGAAAATGGTGTCATGACAATGATGTGGTTCTGATGTTATGTCCACTCTTTTATTTTCTATTGACATGAAGAGGGTTAGTCTAAAAACCTTAACACTGTTCTTTAACATGTCAGCCCCTCAGGTCATCAGACATGCTCTCTCTGTAAATACGACCTCTCTGAGTTTAAACACGGCTGAGTTGGTTACGAAATCTGCACAACTCTGAAGGCACTTTATGGAAACTACACTGACAGGTTGTGTCTACAATGAAAAGGAACCGTTCAGGATCAAATAGGGAGCATTTCCAGATCACATCTCTTTAATGTGAGGTGTTTGTCAGTAAACAAGTATCACCGTAGAAACGCAAACAAAGCCACTGAGAAAACAAACAAGTTAATCCTTCATCATGGTCAAGCTTTTGTCTTAGCTCTCGTCTTTGTTCTTCAAATCTTTGAGTGTATATATATGTTACTAATTTAATATTTTACTTCAAATGCTGGAATAAAATCTAAACATAAATTATTAACTCTTGAAGCTGAGTGAAATCTAGGCTAACCTTTTTAGACTGCGAGCTAAAGGCCAAACGTGATGCTAATGCTTCAATAGAATAGATTAATATGCAGTTTGCTTCTGGTGCCGCAAACGCTGGGGAAATAATAATGATAATAATTATTAGAACTGAAACACTGCTGAGAAGTTACATCACTGTTAGCTGCCTTTGGATAAATTATTCGCTGTGAGCGTCATCTTGATAAGTTTCAGGCATGAGAGAAAAAAACATCTAAACATACTCACAGTAGTGTTGACGATATTGAGGACAGCACTCATTTCTGCAGGACTTACATTTCCTTCAAATCAAGACGACTCAAACATTTCACATTTTCATCATTTTGAAGTTTCATAAACGTCTGTTTTTGAAACTTGAGCAACCATAGAAAAAGAAAAGTAAAACCCTTCAATGAACGATAATGAAGCTCAAGCTGAACTTGTAGCCATGCTACGTCCGTGGCTCGCAAACAGAAGTTTCGTTTAGCATGTTTTTAATCCAGGGCGCAGTTTGGATTATAATCTCAGTGTGTTCATGGTCCTCAGAGAAGGAGTCGTTGTGTCTCTGGCAATTCCCTGACGTTCCATACCGTCTCCAGAGTTTAAAAGTATCTCAATTTATCCTTTAGCATCATTTTCAAAAACTCTCTTTAGTTTAAGACCAAAAACCTGCAGAACCAACGAAATGTCCATCAGCTGTGTTCTTCATGCAGACAGCAAATGTATGCATGCTAACAGGTGAATCCAGCTGACATTTAAGATGCTAAACATCAGCACGATAAATGTCATTGCAAACATGTTAGCATACTAACATTAGCATTTAGCTCAGAGTATTGCTATGCCTGAGTGTAACCTCTCAAAGCCGTAAGCGTGACGCGAGTGGCCATGGTATAAGCACAATGCCAGACATCATTATGTGTTGACGTTTGAGAAGTAATGAACGTGTTGAGTGGTCTCTGTACCTCCTCTATACCTCCACTGTATCACCGTATAATGGACTGCTGTCCATCATTTACAAGGGTAACTGCATTATCTAGTGAGTATAGAGCCTTAGAGCCATGATAGCAGGGCGAAAATGTTCTACAAACTTGTCTTTATTTGCCCATGTGGCATTAAAATGATGTCTCAAAAACATCCAAACCTAAACCTCCCTTTAAATGCAGATTTAGAGGGTCTGACACTGGAGCATTTGTCTGAGCCAGACAGGAATATCTTTTTGGAAAACCTTGTGGTTCGTATAGAACTATATTACCTCCTCGTTGCCTTGACCAGCTTTGATCTCTACTTTTAACACCTGCTTCTTCTGGTATGCAATTTTAGTGAAAATTACTGGGCCTGTTTTCTGGGGTCTTTTAAATAAGAAGTCAAAAGATGAGACGAACAGATAGAAATGATTGGATTTTACATTTTAGGAGGAAACCATTAGGTCATAGTTTCCAACATATTGCAGGGAACATATGAAATCTTTGTTTATAACCAAAGACGGTCACCTCTCATTTACACTGATGCCCTATTATTTGCTGCCGGGAGTGGACTGAAGATACAGAGGTTTGAAGCCATGGGAGTAATCATTTCCACAATTTGTTTTCTTGTGATCTCAGAATGATTTCATGCTCAGATAAGTGATCTTGTGGAAGCTGGTCTTAGACTGCTCCTGGTCCTGGTTGCATTAGCAGCAAGCTAACAAGGTACCCCAGTCAGACTTCTCTTAAGCTCACACTCCAGCTTGTTCTGGTTTGATTTACACTGATCAGCCATAACATCTAACCACCTGCCTGGCACTGGGAAGGTCCTCCTCAGACCAGAACAGGCCTGAACTGAAAAGACCTGGACTCCTCTAAACCTTAGCAGCAGATCCTCCATTGATCAGCTTTGGTGGTCCAGCTCATCCAATGGATGCTGTATTGGACTGAGATCTGAATCTGGAGACAAAGCCAACATCTTGAACTTGTCGTGTTCCTCCAGACCTTCTATTATTCTGGGGTCCAGGTCTGATGCTCACGTGTCCATTGTAGGAGCTTTCTCCAGGAGCTCTTCTGTTGGGTCAGACACAGGCTGCCTTTGCTCCCATTGTGCATCAGTGAGCCTTGACCATCAATGACCCTGTCCCTGGTTCTCTGTTCTTCTTCCTTGGACCTCTTCTGGTAGGTCCTGACCCTGCAGACGGGGAACACTCACAGGAGCTGCAGAGACGCACTGACCCTGTCCTCACTGACAGGTGACTCTGTACCCATTGACAGGTGAAAGATATGATCAGTGTTGATCCCCTGACCTGTGAGCGGTCACAGTGTAATGACTGATTAGTGAATATTCCTGCATTCAGACTTGTTCTCAGTTTTCTTGAGACTTCTCAGAGTTGGACTTGCTTGGAAAGCCTCTTAAAGGAATGATCCATACGTCCGATCAGAGTCCAAACCATCTCAATCCAGTGAGCAAACATTTGTTCTTGAATTCAAACACAAGTAGCCCTAATGGATACCCAACAGTTTCAGAGGACTTCCCTCATGGGTAAGCCCAGATGAGTTGATCAAAGGCCTTTGACAGGCACCATACAGGACTTTCTCCTTTGCTGTCTCAATAATCAACTCAATCCTGGCTCATGAATTTTCTGAACGTATCCTATACCCCTGTCTCCTTATCCCCACAAGACCACTGTAGGTCACACTGACTGAGACCCCGTTCAGTCTGATGCTCAGGAGTGATGGTTTTACTCTGCGTTCATCCAGGTTTTTTAGTTTGTGACCCTATCCAAACCAGGCACCTGTGAGGAAAACCGTTGTAGGTGTGTGGATCCACTCTTTAACTCTTCTGGACACAGCTGATCATTTAAGGTTAGGGACAGATAAACTGGTAAACTCATAAACAACAAAAGTGTGGTGCAGAGTCCAGACTGCATTAATTCAGTAGTCCACTTGGGAAAGGTACTCTTGAATCCCCAAGTGAGTGAAGGCAAGCATTACAGCAGTAGACTGTGGATTTCAGGGGTCAGGTCCCTCTTCTCCATGGTGGCTTGTTGAAGCAGACAGACGATACTGACCTGTTGATCCAGCATTACACCAAATCCTCAAACAAGAGCCGAAGACAGGAGAACTCAGGAGTCTTAACGGCAGCTACTCAGTCCCAACCCTCCAGCATTTTCTGGGATTCAGACTATGATGTTCCAGACTTACCTGAACTACCAGGTAAAGAGTCTGCCCGTCTTCGTCTCATGGTCAGGGAAGGTTAGTTTGATTCTGGGATCACGAAAAAACAAATATTTTGAGACCTTTTATTATAAAACAGCAGGAAATAATCATTCCAACCCATGTGCTGCACTGCCCTCTACATGAAGGAGGAGGATGGAGCCTTCCTCCAGTGACTCAGAAATGTACACACAGTATGCAGCTCCTCTTCATCCACACACTAAAGGCCCTGACCAGCTGAATTACCTTAGATATTTCCCTCACTGTCTGTTTCGTCTCACACAGCCCGACCCTTCTACAGGCTTTGATTTATTCATTAACTTATTTTGTGTTGTCTTGTCATAATATTATGTAACCATGTAAATACTGCACGCTAAAATGGAGTTTGTTTCATTCCTGAAAGACGACTAATTGTTAAAACTTGAATGGAGCCTCAGTGTCGGGGAACAAAGCGTGAATGAATCTGATAAGTTGTTCACTGATCACCTCACTTTTTAAAAAAATAAACCTTTCTATCTCTAGTGTTCGCTCCATGCGCGCTGCTGCCACTTCACTTTATCACCATGTCAGAGAGCTAACCTGTTAGCTTTGAATATAATGGGCCTCACAGCAGGAACAATAAATAACCACTGGGGGGCGGGGCTAGAGATGCTTCAAATGCTGTCGTTTTGTCAACCATCGTCTGAAAGCCAAAGTGTTCAGTATCTGTCACCAATGGTTGCTCATGAGAGTGAGGCATGGCGTCCTGTGGGATCACTGCCTCTCTCTCTCTCTGTAGGAGTGTTGTGTCTGTTTTGTATCACAGTAGTCTGGATGTAACGATTCACTTAAACTCCATTACCCACAATCCCATCGTGAAATCAGGCTCTTAGTATTAAACTAGGTACTCTGTTAAAAACACCCTAATGTCCAGTTCAGACCTGTAACAGTTCTTAAAGTACCAACGTATTTTAATCAGGTGAACTGCTCAGGTCTCTGCGACTTCAACAACTGTCTCAGCTGAGTCTGATGAATGTGGTACTTTTGAGTCCAGTCAGCATCACGTTTTATAAACTTATTTTTCAAACCTGATTGGACCTGAGAGCTTTAACAGGAAACATCTTTAGTAAACTGTTCAATGGTTGGCCAGAAAAAGATACAAACGTGGAACTGATCAATCACTGATTATTGATTATATTTATCCTGTGAGATGGTGTGCTTGGTTTCTATAGCTGTGTCCCAATTCAGGGCCTAATACCTTTGAAGGGAGCATGTTAAAACCACTCATGTTCCAGTGCAGGAGGCGCCCTTCTTTACCTGGACCATGAAGGATCCACCAGGTGTGTCCTACACGGCCAACCATGTTATGGAGTCAAACGAGATGGTGGACTGTCCAGTGGTGAAGTAGTACACTCCTGAAGTTATTAAACTCAACGAGAAAGTGATCTAAATGTAAAAAAACAAAGACTTCAAACTGTCTTTGAAATGATTTGTTTCAGTTATTTATGATAGCTGGATGCAGCTGTCAAGGTAACAAAAGGTAAGGTGGCATAAACATACCGTCTCATTTCAGTTTGTCTGAGCGGTCTACACAACCGATGAAGGCGGTGCTGCGTGCAAGCTCCACCCTCGAGTTTGGACACGGCTAATAGTTCCTCTCACACCATCATTATCAGTTTGGTAGAAACAAACTTTGATGTACAAACCTCAAAGATCCAGATTCAACAAGAAGAAGCTTTTAACAATGACCGACTATTTTAGAGCTTCATGTCAAGAGTTCTGTAAAGTTGACCCAGTCATCATCACACGTGACGGTTAGCGTGTTTCGATGCATCTATCGTGTCTTATATCTGAAGCATTTTGACATTCCAGACAGTTTGGCATGACATGCAAACGAAAGCTGCAGAAACGGTTTTCTGTCTTTCTTTGTCGTGTTCAGATCAAAATTGTTCTTTCCATTAAAATGTCGGACATTCCTTCCGAAGCAGTGCCAAACTGAAGACGCTCACTTTCTGCCGCTGAGTTCTGCAGATTGAGATCAATCCAACAAAATGTGGTTAGGTTTAATTCACTGACCTGAATATGAGATATATGATTCTGAATATGAGTAATACACTAAAGATAATATATACGACCTCCTCAGAGTTGACGTGTGTTTGGACTTGTTAGGGTCCCTGAATCCACCTCACAATAACAGATACGTGATGTCATTTAATACAGATTTAATAGTAAAGGGTAATATCATGATAATAATTCAGGCTTTATAAGTCAGGTTAAGAAAAGTCTGTATTAATGTAGTTCACTGACGTAGCTCTGAATCACACTAACAGGTAGAGGCAGGATAATTAGACCCAATGAATTAAACAGAAGCTGCTTTTAGCTCGTGAGTGCTGGAATACACTCTTTGTTTTTATTTTATACTTGTATGAATTTTGTTTTTGTCGACATGTTTTACATTTCCATATAAAGGGGGGTCCAGCTCTTCTGTGTTTAGCTCCATAGAGAAGTTAAAGTGTGTCTTTATAAAACTTTAAGTTCATCTTCAGAAGTTTCTTTGAGCAGAAACAAACGTGATCAAAAACAGGTCAGTGAAGCTTTGTTTGAAAGAGAGAGAAGGTCGTGTCAAAGTCAGACACTTTGTGGGTCCCATTCTCATCAACTGTAGACGTAATGAACGAGGTCAGCAGAGGTCATGTCCAGGTCAAGATGCTTTAATCAGGACGTAGTTTTGATGGGCTGACAGCATAGAAACGATGCATTAACATGAACCTCTGTCTGTTAAAGAGAGATTTCTGATAAAGCTAGTGGGCAATCAGCAGCAGATACCAGAGATGAGGTCAGAGGTTAAAGATGAGGAATAAAGCCCCGCTGTGTCCCAGACTCTGAATCGGGTAAATATCTGATGTTCCTCTCTCATCAGAAATGTAAACTCTGGATCGTATTCTTCTTCTTCTTCACTGGATGTGGACGCATGATGTGTTTGAGGGAAGCTTAAAGAAGTGCCAAGTTTCATGACTGCTTAAATCTGCTGTTCAGTTCGCTTTGCATAAAGAAACACACATCAGCATGTTTCAGATTACAGCCCAGCAGCACACAAAGTCAGAGGGGAAGTGTTTGACTTTGACACAGAGCTTGATTATTGATTATTGAGGTTTCCTACAGCTCTGTGTTTGACATGTGATGATTGTATACTCTGTATACAGCTGATAAAATGCTGACACTGCTGAGAAACCATGTAAGCACTGTAGGTGAAGTGTTTTATGTTTTGAAGAACTACTGTAAGCCATTGAGTAAGTGGAAAAAGCAGCATGCACTTTAGTCGTCTTTGGCAATAATAGAAACGCTCCCATCTCCTGTAAGGTAGCATTCAGAAACAATCATCTCTGTCCGTTCAAACGTCTCCTCAGAGTTGATCTATCTCATACACGTGTAGAGCAGTTTGTACAGAGTAAACAGATACTATATTTTATTCTCAGATAACACATTAACACAGTCAGAGGATGAAACGTGTGGTTTGAAGGAGAAACGCAGGTTTGAGTTCGTTAAACTAAGACATAAAGAGTAACATAGAATACTAGTTTCAGTAATTAGTGTGAGTTATTTCATTGTGTAAGACCTTATTCTTTACATTCAGGAGGAAGTGTTGTCCTTTGAATCCACCACATTAACCGTACAGCTGTAGTAACTTTAGAGACTAATGTTGTAACATGTAAAATATGAATAAGCTGCACTACTGGAGTTTAAACTAACCAGTGTGTTGATAGAAATGTGTAGGCTTCAGAGATAACTTTATTTTAATATGCACTCAAACCTCTCTCTCTGTACATTAAACCCTTCTCTGTGCTTCATCTGTAGTGATTGCTTTATCATGGATCCATTGGTGATGCCTTGGCCCCCCTTTAAGGGGGGACATGAACAAACTTTCCTCATTTGTTGTATTTTGAGTAAAGACCATTGTGGAGTCTGTGTTTTCTTTCACATTATTTTCCTGCTTTGTAGAAATGTTTCTGCTCCTGTGTGAGGCTGTGGATGGCTCAGAGCCTTTTGTCAGCTCTCCGTGCTGAGGAAGGTCTGATGTAAGGTGAACAGGTGGTTATTCACATCACAACGTCAGAGTCTAACGACCACCTGCTCACCCTACACAACCTCGTTTATTACCCAGCTACCAACTACACACACCAACCAGCTGATTCAAATATTGATCCTAAGATGATTTATTCTTACTGATTCAAAAACAGTCCTTCTGATTTGATCGGCCACTAACGTTTCCATGGTAACAAACTGATCAGCCTTCTTGTTTTATGAATGAACATCAAACTGAACATTTTAATTCAGGGTCCAGTTCAAACCTGATCCTCTTATTCATTCTGATCCACATTAAAGTGAACAATGAAGGTAATGTTAGACGAGGTGATCTTCAGGAATATTGATCTTGACATGTCTGTCCTCATTCAGCTCTGCTTCTTTTCTTTGACGTTGACTCACCTTTAAACATACCTGAGTCAAACGTCTCAGCTTTGAACATTGTTGCTGTTATCTCTACCTCTTCTGGTTTAAGTGACTTTGTAGAGATCAGCAGCTTAGAGATGCTCTCTCCAGCTCTGCTGCCGTTGCCTGGATTGCAGGACAGGATGTTGCTCCACTTTTCCCTCTCAGAGATGGTTGGGGTCCAGTAGCTCCTCAGGCTGCTCTCACATCTATGTCCGCTAACTGTCATTATTTCCCCACTCTCAAGATCAGCCTGAGACCACACTAACGTTTTTACCACAGTGTCAACAGGCAGAGGGGGAATGAGACAGACTACTTTACACAGATTGTTCTGATAGTGATTCTGCTTTTCATGTTGAGAACTAATCAATGATGTTATCGTGTTATGACCAATCAGAATCAAGTATTTTACACAGTTAGCTAATAAGCTAAGCTAAGCTAAACAACTGCTAACTTAGCCTCTCTAAACACACATACATGGTACGATCACGCCTCACAGAGAGATCAAGAGGTACATTTACTAAAGGTTGAACCATTCCCTAAAACGGCATCGACATGCTAGCCAAGCTCTAATCATGAGAGGTGGGTTTTTAAAAGGTTTGATAGCAGCCGTTTGTGAAAACCACTTTAATCTTAAAGAAAAGAACATTAATACTGCCTCCACGAGTCGTCAGATCTCTACGATTCTTTAAGTTGATGAATATCTCTGACACACGAAGAGAATGTGGCTCTGTTTGGAGACATCAGTCCATATGTGGAGCGAGGGAACAACTATGGGCTGTATAATGGGAGGGAAGGCATGAACCCTGACCTTCAGGACCGTCCCTGCAGCTCTTGTTGGCCATGCTGTGGCTCACTGGACGGTCCGGTCCGTCAGTCTGTTCGGTGCGGACTGAAACATCAACAGTTTGATGGATAAACATGAAACTCTGAGCAGAGATCATCGTCTAATGATGTGGATGACTCATGGTCCCTGATTCTGTGGTGGTAGGGACGAAAGGAAGGCAGTCTCTCCCAGCATGTTTACCAAACCCTCTTGGGGATCCGTCCCTATCCCCAGACCAGATGGTTTACATGGTCCCTCAGAGAGTTTTGGGTCCCCTGCTTGGTCTCCTACCAGCTGGATGTGCTGAGAGTCTGAAGGAAGGTACCACAGACGCCTCCTGATCAGATACCCAAAGTGTTACAGCGGGAAAGGTTCAAAGAGAAGTCGTCTTCCTCTGAATCAGGGTCTCCCCGCCAGATACTGATGATGCTAATGATTAACCAGCGCTGCTAACTGAGAGGCTGTGTTCATTAAAAACAGTAGGACCTCATGTGTCTTACCCAGCTACTCACTGAATGTGGTTCTGGTGTTGGCGGACAGACTTCAGTTAGTTTCATTGTCCACTTCACGAAACAATAAGAACGCTGGTGATACACGATGCTGGGTTAGTTACCTCCTAGAGTTTATAATGAGCTGTGGGACCTTTGAGCTCGATGGTTTGACTCTCATCAGACAGAAAAGCTTACACAGTAAAGGTAAACAGTTTCAGAGACAGTACGTCTTCTACCTTCACCTTTACCTGCAGAGGTAGCGAATGCAGCCTATGATCTGTGAGTATGCCCTCACTGATGTTAATATCTGAGGTACTCATAGTCAGCTGACACTCGTCCAGCTGTTTGGAGAGAAAATTATCTTTGAGCATCTTTGATCAGGAAACTGTGACTTTTACAAAGCTCCCCTACCTGATCCCAAACTGGAGTTATTATTGTGTTGTTTATAACGTATTATCTTTCAGCCAGCGTGGTGAGTATGTGCCCGACCATCCTGCTGCTTCACCCTGCTGCGCTGAGACCAGGTGTAAGTCATGTGGTGTCCCTCTCTGTCAGAGGAAGGTTTCTGTTCTCACTGTGGTGACGTTTTTGGTTTAATATGTGAATGTGAGTGATGTTTACCTGCTGACACACCTCAACACCTCCCAGTCTGGAGTTCAGTCCAATGAGAGGCCTGCCAGGAGACACACATTAAGCTGTTAAAACAAAGCATCTCTGGTAAGTGTCCCCGCACAGAATCAATGAACAATGATCAGAAACATAAAACGGGCCGCGACTCCTCTGCTCATTATTCTTTTCCCTCTTTACTTTATTCATCATGAAGTCTGTATTTACTGTGTGACTATGAAATAATAAAGATGTCAAAGAAGTGTTACTGTTCTGTCCTCACTAAGCGGATTAGTTCTTTGAATGGTGCTTGCCACATTAAACAGAAACACACAGTTCTCTGTTTGTCAGTGTGTTTCAGTGTTGTCCAGCAGAGGGCAGCAGAGACCTACTGTTAATGAATAAAACACTGTCACAGGATCAATAGTCACTTTAAATAAATATACATTCATAAGTTATTATGATTCAGATTCAGCACATTACAACAACTTCAATCAAAAGAAAATATCAGTTGAACTGTCCACAAAATGAAACTTGTATTAAATCATGGTTGGCCTCTGCACTGAAGGGATCACTATGACCGCAGGGAGGATCTGCAGCCACATGTCAGCTGCATCATATACAGCTGAGGGGTATACCACGAAGTGAGTTCAACATACCCCAGATATCTTCTCCTGATCTGGCTTCACTGAACACAAAGGAGATCACTCTAAGCTGTCACACGAAGCTGGTTATCAACATAAGGCAATCTGGAGTTACCTTAAGAGCGCGTTCACACGAACAGGGCGGAGTCAGCAACATGTGACCAATCACAGACAAGGACAGTCTGCCATCAGCACATGGACATATTTTCAAACTTAATGCACTGATATTAGAAAAATATGAAGAATTTAAACACATAATCTAGACTAACATCAACACAGCTGTACTTGAAACATGAAGGAAGAACTGATAGAGAAGACACAAACACTGAGAGTGAATGATCTAATGATGTCTTATTTATGGATGCACCAATCCTACTTTTTAGGTCCCGATACCGATACAAGCCGATCCGATCCTGGTATTGATTTGACAATCTCTATTCCTTAATGTGAGGATAGAATCATGTTTTGGCAACTTCAGGCTTTTCTGACTTGATGGTGAACTGTACCTGGGTTCCAAGTGCTTAACCAGAGGCTGGATTCCCTTAATTTCAAGGATCCGGAACAATTAAATCCAACAACCTGTCCGTTTTTTCACACTTTGAATCCATTAAACAAAGGTTTCTTGCTTCTTTGCAGTCGGCTACAGCTGACGTAAAATTCTTCCTTTGGGCCACCATTATATTTTTCAGCGCGACTGCCATCCGTCGAAACATTACCGCTACACATGTTGCAAGCGTGACATGCATCTAAACTGCAGAGCCTCTGTAGTTATCCTCCATCATGCTCCACCGGGCAAAAATGCACAGACCGGCCAGCGCTGATGACGTAGGGGACGCACATGGCTATTGTAAACACAGAAAAGCATAGAACTGAGATGAATAGATCTGCCATATGGATCGGCACTATATATCGGCCCTTTGTCGCCGATATCCGATCTAGCTTTTTGAGTCCGATCTAGCCGATATCCGATACCAGGATCGGATTTAGTGCAGATAGATCTGATAATAATAACTCTGTTTATTCTCTGAAAGGAAAGTGATCTCTCCCTCTGATTTAATCTTATGTCGTGTTAGTTTTAGAACTAATATTTCAGCTGCAACCCTAATGGTTACAAACTGAGCGCTGTGGTTAAAGGACTAATACAAATGAGAACATGATACAAAGTGATAAGCATGCACAGATTTATATTTAATGCAGTATAAAAACTTCACCTCACTAAACTGTTTTATACTCTGTTTAAGTATGATGTCAGGAAAGATAATCAATAACTATCATCAGTATTTGATATATAATATCATACAGGTAGACAAAGTGTCCTGCCCGTCTCTTTCCCCTCACATTCAGCTCACAGAGCTCTGTGATCAAGCGAGCTGAATGGTCAGTGGGTGGAGTTTTCTACATAATCTCTGATCCAGAAAGCATGGTGATCTAACCAGGTAAGGATTGAACACCTGTGTAGTGCTGAAAATCCAGAGTTAACCCTGAAGTTACCTCAATAACCGCAAATCCAGCTTCGTAGTAAACCCCTTCTGGAGAGAGATCTGAAACATAAGACTCAGGGTTACTGACTCCTACATGAGTGATGAACAAATCTAATGTTTACAGTAAATCATCACAATCAAACATAGTCACCAGAGAAACTTTAAATACTGAAACTGTGGTTATAAAAGACTTTTAAACAGCCAGAGTTAAAGAAGAAGGATGAACTGAAGCCACGATGGACGTGAACCTTCCTGCTGTCTGCCAGCTGACTAACTCTGCACATCACACAAACACCAGCTGCAGACAGCCTGAAGATAAATCAATACAATCATAATGACGGGGATCATTTCTAGTTTTAATGTGACAGGTTCTCCTCTGGGTTGTGATTTGGAATAATGATACTATCACAGCTGGATTCCCTTCATTCTGCACCTCTATTTATTCTGGTACAGACAGATCCTCCATGTTAATACTGCAGCCCACTCCGGCTCCTAAAACTACAGCATGTACACTCTGTGTGAACTTAAATTAGCATTACTCTCTGTGCATGTTTAGCTAGCTGTCTAACCATTAAAATAATAGTTTTTCATAAGACGTGTGAATTAAATGAACGTATCGACAGTTAGTAAAGCATTTAATAACACTGTAGGGAACTAAAGTGTGTTAAAATAATTAAATAAATACAGGATGGATTCAGTTAATAACTTAAGCCAGACAACAGACACCCACCGGCTCACAGGATAACATACGAAGGAGAGAGAGAGGGGGCGGGGCATACGCGCTATAATAAAGGGGGCGGGGCTAATATACAGAAACAGACAGACTTCTGTGGTCCTCCAAAGTCAGTTATATTAATTATACATAAAAGAACTGTGAGATAGACAGGAACTTATCTGACCCTGTAACATTAATGTGCAATATTAACTCGCTTCTATCATTAAACCAGCTTCTCTATGATCATTAAACTAGCTTCTATCATTAAACCAGCTTCTATCATTAAACCAGCTTCTAACATTAAACCAGCTTCTATCATTAAACCAGCTTCCATCATTAAACCAGCCTCTCTATGATCATTAAATTAGCTTCTATCATTAAACCAGCTTCTATCATTAAACCAGCTTCCATCATTAAACCAGCTTCTATCATTAAACCAGCTTCCATCATTAAACCAGCTTCCATCATTAAACCAGCTTCCATCATTAAACCAGCTTCCATCATTAAACCAGCTTCTATCATTAAACCAGCTTCTCTATGATCATTAAACTAGCTTCTATCATTAAACCAGAGATTGTTTTTCCTCTGACAGCTGAGTGACTATCGGCCGGAAGCTACTGATTGTTTAGTAACCATTGTTTAGTACACCTTCAGAATAAAAGCCCCGTAACTTAGTATCCCGATTTATTCTCATTAATATACTAAAACTGCAGGGATTATTGATTCAATGTTGTCTAAATATTACAGTGATCCATATCTCATGTAATCTGGGGGTGAAGATTGTCCTCGAGAGAATACTTCTTCAAAGGCTGCTCTTATTGTGAAGAGTCCGAGGAGGAAGTTGAGTTGTTGTCGCGGCTCCCGGAAAGAAAGCTGGTGAAGGACTCTGGTCCACGGGTCCACGTAAACCCAGCTGCAGGACTCCAGAGGACGGACACGGACTGGACGAAGAAAGTTACCTGTCGGGTGAGTTAAAGCGCGCGAGGGGGGGAGGGTTAGTTTGGTTATTAGTCATTTAAATCCTCTGTGTTAGGAGAATATAATGTTTCTGTCTGTGTCTGTTCAGAGTTTGGTAAACAGTCTGTGGTCGAGACTCACAGAAACATCTGTAACACCTGTATCGGATTGTTAAGGACCACAGTGAACTAAAATAAAGTTAAACATGTTTATTCTTTGAGTTCAGTAAAGCTGAAAACAGCTTCAGAGTGAGTTAGATAATAAACATGAAGCTCACATAGAGCTTCATGTTTATTATCTAACTCATAAGTAACCTGAGGTGTTCAAATCTCTAAACCTGCAGTTCCTCCAGTGTCCACTAGAGGGCATCTCCTGCAGTGAGTCAGTCCCCATAGATCCCCATGTTAAAATATTACAGCAGAAATAAACATGTTTACAGCCTGGTACAAAAACAGTTTGTGTGTCTACAGCTCATTTCTCTATTCATTACAACTGAACGGCTGAATTTATATACAACTCGTTTGTTTACAGCAGATTAAGGGTTAAAGGGAGGATTAGGGGCATGGCCTATTTGACTGACAGGTGGGTGTGTTACACAGAGTTAGCTGTTCGCTGGAGTCAGTGGCTGTTTTTGAAACCGCCTACTATACCAGCAGTACATACTGATTTGGCCAAAATTCAGTATGTAGTATGTGAACAAGAGCAAAATCTGCAGTATGCTAAAACTTCCCGGATGCCCACTGATTCGGGAACATTTCTCAGCATGCATCGGACCAGTCTCCCTCGTGTACTGTTTCCCACAATGCACAGCGCTAACGTTCCGTTTTTTCTTTTTTCTTCTTTTTTGACGAGGGGAACTCAGTTTTAAGTGCTGTCAAAATCATTAAATTCCATATAAACCACTTTTTAACTTTTTAGATTATATGTGATGCTACAGAAGCAGTTTCGCAATCAGCTTGGCCATTGTTTACTTCCGCTTTCCGAAACCGGAAATCCAGTGACGCCTGATCCAGCATCCTGCAGAACAGATCTAAAAAAAACAGTCATACTAGAAACATACTACATAATACTTCAAACACAGTATGCAGTATGCAGTACGTACTGCATTCTACATTCATAGGTAGTATCTAGCAGGCGGTTTTGAAAACAGCTGCTGTTTCCAACATGGCAACCTCTATCTTGGAGCTTCATAAAACCTCTCCAAAGTCCAACAGGTGACCTCACATATTTTTGTGTCCATCATCCTGTTTTTCGAACCAGAAGTGTCCATATATGGAAAAGAGGGAGGAGCTGGAGAGGAGCGAGGGATTCCCTCCTTCTGAGGAGGATTTCTTTCTCTCTATAAACAGATATCTGCATGAAGAGCAGCTAACAATCTGTTCTAGATCCAACATTTACACTGAGACACAAATCTGCTTGATACTGTGTCACTAAAGACAATCAGTGTTTAGAAGCCAGAGTGGAGCCTCAATGGAGCGAAGTGAAACTGAGACTCACCAGAAACAGATGAACAGGAAGCCAGAGTGGAGCCTCTGTGGAACGCACTGTTTACAGTGGAACTGAGACTCCCCACTAACAGATAAAGGGGCGCTCCTCTGAAGGTTGTAACGAACAAAGTGACAGAGTTTATTTTATGTGTAGCGATGGATTCTCCTCTCTTAGGTTTGAGCGCGCTCACTGCTCAGGTATCTGTAAACGATGCATGGAGACAGAAGTCTGAGTGTGAGGAGGTTAGTCTCTGACCGCTGGATACACCTGAACCTGAAGAGTTAGCCTGACTCTCAGACGTATGCTCACCTAATGATAGCCAGCAGTGATTGTGATGGATCAGTCGGTGATGTGTTTGGTCTCCTCACATTCACTGCTCTGTGATCAGACTCTCAGAGTGAGAGCTTGATGTTTGTTAAAGCAGCACTTTGTGTTTCACAGCAGACCGTCTGACCTGAAATGACCCTGCAGATACACACAGACAGATTAAACCTTGAACTCTGTGCTGATAAAACCTGATCCAAGGCTAATCTTCCTGTCACGTCCACCTGGGCTATCGTCTCTTCTCTGTGAATAATAAACTCTTCAGCTGCTTTTTTAATGATGAGTGAGGTAAAGGTGAATTATACCTGCCAGTATCAAACTTTAGATGATGCAGAACACCTGTAGTGATTAGCTCAGAGACAGGTAAAGACAGAGAGCACAGGTATGTTTACTTTGTAATGAATTCATGCTGAAGCTCTCGTTGTTTTCCGTGCTCTCAGTGTGAAGAGGAGAACATGGACTCTGTGGTTCCTGACCTGCCCAGCGGCCCGCTGGATGCCTACAGACAGAAAGCTTCTTTCAACTGGAAAGAGATGCTGCTGTTCATCGACGGAGAGGACGCGATCGCGTTTAAGGTAACTCAGGTGACTCAGAGCTGGACTCATCAGAGGACTAGGCAGCTCTGAGCCTCTAAACCAAAATGACATTGTCTCATTTACTGAACACGAACAAATCAAAGAGATTAATCCAAACCAGTCTGACTGCACATGTTGTACAGTGAAACTGAGACTGACTCATGAAATCAGATCACACATGTTCTACAAATGTTCTACACATGTTCTCCTCTGAGCTCATCACTTGTCCTCCTCCTCTGAGCTCATCACCTGTCCTCCTCTGAACTCACCTGTCCTCCTCCTCCTCTGAGCTGATCACTTGTCCTCCTCCTCTGAGCTCATCACTTGTTCTCCTCTTCTGAGCTCATCACCTCACCTCCTCCTCTGAGCTTCATCACTTGTCCTCCTCCTCTGAGCTCATCACTTGTCCTCCTCCTCTGAGCTCATCACCTGTCCTCCTCCTCTGAGCTTCATCACCTCACCTCCTCCTCTGAGCTTC
>NC_048294.1:18501921-18544421 GCF_009762535.1 Notolabrus celidotus | reverse complement strand
GTGGCTGGCTGGTTGGACCAGGACTCTGATCCTGTGTCCACACAAAGTTTTATTTAATCTGTATTCATGTCTCTGTAATTTAAAACTGCTGTCTTTCCCGTGGATAATCATCCCTGACAGCAGGGTTAGGGTTTGGCTCTAAAGATGACTGCTCAGACTTGAAGCTGAGACTCCCTTTAGCATCTCATTTAAACGATAATCTTCATCCTGGATGAAGGTTTAGCTGGTATTGTCTTCTTCACACAGTGTCAGAAACGTATCATCAGACCTGCTGTCCAAAGAACACACACACACACACACACACACACACACACACACACACACACACACACACACACACACACACACACACACACACACACACACACACACACACACACACACACAGCTCTTCATGTTTCCCCTCAGATGGTCAGAAACATAACAGAGTCAGTTTCATGGAGGTGTGATTTTCTTCAGTCACTCATCTGGTTTGTGTTACCGACACACTCAGATGGGTGTGTGTCTCTGTTCTGGGAATCGGTGTGTGTCACTGGATTAAATGACTTGTTTTTCACTATTAATATGATGAATTGCAGCAGTTGAGAGTTCTCTGGGGAAGCAGGCTCTGTGTGTTTTTCTGGGAGTCTGCACATGTACAATGTCCAAGAAGCTAAAGCTACATGCACAAAGGTATACAGTTGCTTTACAGGACGAGCACTGCAGTGTTTGTTAGATTAGATACATCTGTTTGCATAGATTGTTTATAAGAAGTGGGCATGGCCACAGTGATGTCATACTTTAGGACCAATTGTTTTGAAACTTTAGGTTTTCATTTTGATATTTATTATGGTGGTAATTGTTGGATAGGAAGTGACCATATTTGGAAGAGTGGGTGGAGCTGGAGAGGAGTGAGGGGTTTGCTCCTCTCAAGCCCCGCCCACTCTTCCAAATATGGTCAAAATAAAATGACTGAAAAAATAAGTATTAATAAAGTTTGTCTGTTTGAATTAGCAAACACTGAACCAAACGTTTATCAAGTCTCTGTGGTCCCACCTGTCAGTCCCAGGTGTTCCCAGGTGTCCCAAAGTGTCCACGGTCTGACTCCTTCCCTCTTCCTGCTCTCTGTGACTCTAAATGGGACCATCATTTACTAAATGAACATCATGCTGTGTTGAACAAGAAACTAGATATCTAGACCATAAACTCCTTTGTGTTTGCTGAGGGAATAAACCAGCTGAGGAGGAGGACAGATAGACTGACATACAATCAGAGGAGTCGCCCCCTGCTGGACGTTAGAGTGAATACATGTTTAAAGACTTCTGCGTCACCTTTAATTTTGTTCTTCTGTGTGCGTGTGCGTGTGTACAGGTGTATTACTGTCGCTCTCTGGCGATGGCTTACATTGAAACGAACTGTCTGCAGAGGTTTCATGACCTGACCTTTGACCCCGACACTCCAGCTGGTCTCAGACCGGTTCTGAAGAAACTCTGCGCTCTATACGGACTGTGGAGCCTCAGCAACCACACCACAACGCTCTACCAGGGTCTGTATCTACACACCTGTACATACACACCTGCACACAAATACGCACCTGTATCTACACATGTACTGCATATATTAATCCAGATCATGTTGGACTGATGTGTGTGCGTTATTGTTCTACCTGTGCAGGTAATTACCTGAGTGGAGGGAGACCTGCAGAGCTGATCCAGATGAGCATCCTCACTCTGTGCACCCAGGTACACTCACGCACACACGCGCACACGGTTCACTGACAGCTGTTGTAGCTGCATGATCTTGTGTACTGTGATCAGCTGTTCTGTATGTTCTTTGATCACTTCCTGTCTGTACCCGAAGTGATGCTGATCTCAGATCTGTCTTTGTCTCTATGAGCAGCTGAAGGACGAGGCTGTGGCGTTGGTTGATGTTTTGGCTCCTACAGATTTCATTCTAAACTCACCTATAGGCAACGCCGACGGACAGGTAAACAAACAAACACACACACACACACACACACACACACACACACACACACACACACACACACACACACACACACATACTCACACACAAACACACACACACACAAACACACACACACACACACACACACACACACACACAGTATCAGTGAGTGAGTGTGTGTGTGTGTGTGTGTGTGTGTGTGTGTGTGTGTGTGTGTGTGTGTGTGTGTGTGTGTGTGTGAGCTCACAGAGAGGTTTTAGATGTCTCAGTAACCTCTGGTCTCTCCTCCTCTCAGCTCTACAGGAACCTCTGGTCCACAGTGATGCAGGGCTCTCAGGTCCTGGAGAGGCCTTCCTGGTGGAAAGAGTTCTGCTCCGACAAACCTACGGTCGGATCGCTGCGTCCAAAACTCTAACTCCCAGAAACCCTCAGACACATTCCCCAGCACACATTGATCTGCTTTAATAAACACACACTGATTTACTTTAATAAACACACACTGATACACTTTAATAAACACACACTGATTCACTTTAATAAACACACACTGATACACTTTAATAAACACACACTGATACACTTTAATAAACACACACTGATACACTTTAATAAACACACACTGATACACTTTAATAAACACACGCTGATACACTTTAATAAACACACACTGATACACTTTAATAAACACACACTGATTCACTTTAATAAACACACACTGATACACTTTAGTAAACACACGCTGATACACTTTAATAAACACACACTGATACACTTTAATAAACACACACTGATACACTTTAATAAACACACACTGATCTGATATATTGATAATGAAGAACACAAAGTGCCGAATGAGAGGTTCTATTTTTATTGATGTTAAAGCGTTGTGATGTCAGTAAACACGTCTGTCTGACTCTTTAGAGGACTGTGGAGCTTCACGCTCACTCACTGCGATGAAGAGACGCCGTCTGACTCTCAAAGGGTTAAATCATCCACTCGGGCGGGGTTTATGATGTTCATAACTTAGTGACTGTGTGTGTGTGTGTGTGTGTGTGTGTGTGTGTGTGTGTGTGTGTGTGTGTGTGTGTGTGTGTGTGTGTGTGTGTGTGTGTGCATGAGTAGTTGATTCTTGTAATTGGTGTCTTGATTAAACTCTTCTCATGGAGTCAGAGTGATGGATTTCTTTTGTGCTGCATGTCAAGCACAGACGCTCCCTCAGAGAGCTGAGCTGTGATTGGTTAAACCTTGTCCTGATGGAGCCCTCAGAGATCCAGCTGATGGTTTAGGTATGAGCGGATCTCGTCCTGCAGGTACTTCACTTCCTCTGCAGCTCACCTGAGACAGACAGCTACTATCAACCTCAGCATGTTCAGTCTCGGATTCGCTGTACTTGATCGATCGATGAAGAGGAAGAGGAAGCAGAGTGACGAAGAGGAAGCAGAGCGATGAAGTGCAGGGTCAGGTAGATCAGGTGTGTAAACATGGAGGCTGGGTTGTCTCACCTGTCTGTTCCTGTCCTTTAGAGACATGAAGTCCATCCTGAGCTGGGACTAGGACCTGAAGCAGTCTCTGAGGTCCTCTTTGGGTCCCAGAGAGCTGAAGTTTAGACATCTGAGGAGACTCTTCCTCCTCCTGATCTAATGGAGCATTCGAGGATTGGTTCATAAAGTGTTCATCAGAGATAAATCTTTGTTATTGAAGCGTTGGGAACAGTTTCAGGATCAGAGATCAGAGAGTCTTCAAACAGACACCTGGTCTCATGACCGAGCCTGTCGGCTGACGTGAAGTCATCATGTTCGGAGAGACGGAGTGTTTATAGATTCAGCATCCACAGAGCATACGACCACAGAACCTCTCCATATGTTCCCCTCACTGAGACTCTCTGAGTTCAGACCCAGAAATACTTCTTTAATTACAGACGTGCACTCACGGAGACGGACTTCATTTCAGGCTTGTCGTCCATCAAAGCTTTAAAAACGTGTGGTCATCAGGAAAAAGCTGAGTCAGGCGTTTGTCTGCATTAAGAGTCGTATACCGACAGGAACTCTGTGGGACACTAAAATCCTCTCATGGAGACAAACCATGTCTGCAGAGAGTCTCATGAACTCCATGGATCGGACTCTACCTGACTCTGAGAGGACGCGGAGTCAGGTAGATCTCTGTGTTTCAGTGGCCATGAAGGGCAAAACACGACAACATTTCAGAAAACACAACAACATTTCAGAAAACGGAAAGGGGAGGGACAACACGTCTTTTTTCTGATTGGACAGAACCCAACAGCTCAAAATCATTTCCTGTTTCTGTTATATTACTCAGCTGAGTCCCTTCACAAACTTCAAACTGAGTTGGAAAAAATGGAAGCGGATATAGAAATAATAAAGGCATATTTCAACAAAAGATACACATGTATTGTAGCCTAATACTCCTAAAGTGTAGCCTACATATTAGGACATACTTAGGTCTCGGAGTCAGATGTCAGACTTGACTCTTAGGATAGGCCTGCTATCTTTCAATCTGATGGTTCAGGGTTCAAATCCCAGTAAGGGCACTTCCCTCACAACTACAACAAATTGGTGGAAGGAAAAGACCTAAAGAGGCAAACACTACAACGTTGCCATGTGGTGTGGTGGACAGGGCTGCTGCCTTTCAACGCAAGGGGTACTGGGTTTGAATCCTGGTGGGGACTGTCCATGGGAGATAGAAATGACACACTAAACTCACACTGAAGTTTGGACTGTGCTGTTGAAGTACAATAACAAATTGTGGAATGAAAATACTTCGAGAAGAAGCCCTGTGGTGTTGAGGATAGGCAACATGTTGTTGTGTTTTGTGAAATGTTGTGTTTTGCCCTTCAGTGAAACAGCAGCTCAGTGTGCTCTGTGAGTCTGCTGCTTGTTCTGTTTCTCTCCTGAGGTCTGCAGGCTGAGCTGAATGTAGGTCAGTGTTCCTCTCATTGCTCTGCAGCTGACCTCAGAGGAAAGACATGCCTCGGTGTCTCTGTTTCACACTTCTCCTCCCCTCGTAGAGAGTTTTCAGTTTACGTCATCTTTCAAGAGACGTCTTATAAAAACAACAACCAAAAGAGTGAGGGCGGCCTCTGAGAGAGGCGAAACGTTTTAAAGTGAACAACACGTTTTAATAAAATAACATTAAAGCAAAAAACATCCAAAGTTACCATTCAGCCCCTTCACTGATAACTGTGTGTGTTTGTGGGAAGGAGAGTGATTGCTGAGGCGTCAGTCTGTCGTGCCTGTCTCTCTCTGAACCCTGAGACGTCTCTGTGGTGAAGGTTCTCCACGTTCCTGCAGGCAGACATGTTTCCTCTCAGGAGTGTTTATGAGCTCGTTTCCACACAGTTGGGTTTTATTCTCCGAGCTGAGCTCCTCCTGTTTCCAGAGTAACCAGTCAGTGACCCAGATTCAGAGGGAACAGAGCAGACCCAAACAAACTCACGTCTGTCAAAGTTTATGAGGTGTGAAAGCCGCTGCTGCTCGCACATGAAAACATGAGGTTCTGTTAACGTGCTGAAGGTTCTATCAACGGGCTGAAGGTTTTCACTGAGAAACAAACAGGACAAAGAGAACAAAAAGAAAAAATTCATCTCATCCGGTGCTCGTCAGAAACACACACGTTTCACGTTTGTTTATTAAAAACATCTCATCACATAAAGAGGACAAATACCAGAGACAGTACCATGAAGTTTAACATTTGCAATGAGTCAGCACTTTAATACCGTGAGTCTTAGTGAACTTGGTGCAGACACAAAGAACTGATGTTTGAATATGAACACATCTTTGACTGACACGCTCAGGTCTCAGAGGGATTCAAGTGAAGACCTGCGTGTGCGTTAATGCCGCCTGTTTCCACATTGATGTTTCCAGGAGCCAATCAGCTCAAAACCCCTTGATGACAGTTATTAACTTTCACTAACATGAGCAACACCAGAGGCAAACTGATCACACGTCATGTCGAATCTATCCAGCAATATTGTCAACGAGTGGAGCAGGTGAGAGAAACTTGAAGTTATCTCTACAAAGAAACTTTAACTATGAGCGGTGGTGATGATAGCAGCAGGGTTCAAAGTTGTGACATTTGTTTATTTTTAAAGGTGTGTGAACCGCAGAGCTCAGAGAAGAAGGAGAGATGAGGACAGTTTCATGTTCAATCCACCGCAACAGGCAGATAAGAATCCATCGCCATGGAATGCTATCTGACGTGGAATCACTGGGACTATTTTATAGAAACTGTAAATATAAAATAATTTTAGATCAATAAAATCATCTTTAATCAATGTTTTTAACAACGTGTTTGTATCTTAAGTTAGTAGCCGGGTAATGAGTGGGACAATGTATTGTTTGCAGGTAGTTATGGGAAATAGAATCTCTCAGGGTGAGACAAAAACCAGACGCAAAGGGATTCTATCGCCCATAACCACCTGCTCATCATACATTATGCCTTATTTATATTTAGTCCTTCTTACTGAGCGCCAACAAACGGACAGAGAGGAAGGTTTGACCTGATCTCACTCAGATCATCCAGGTGTTTAAAGAACACATCATCAGGTGAGGCAACTCACTCAAAGGGGGCCACAGACCCTCCAGGAACCAGTCTCTAGACTCCAAGTGAACCAGGGCCTAAAGGTCTGACCTGAAACCAGCACCAGCAGTATATGGTGGTCTAGACCAGGTCCAAACCCTGCCAGGGCCTCAGGTTGACCCTCTTTCAGGTGAGGACAGGTTGAGTCTCTTTAAAGTGAGAAAGATGAGGTCAGCTGTTCAGTGGATACCTGAGGAGCGTGTAGCTGAGGATGATTCATCCCTAACTTCACGTTTGTTTCATTGAAGTGAGATCCCTCCATCAGAGCGTCCTCAGTCGTGTTGCTGTGATGTCACCTCACACTGACATCATGTGATGAAGGTTAAGGTACAGTAAACGAGTCCACAGGTAAAAAACTTACAGCATTAGTTCAAAGTCAAAAATGAAGAAGGAGGACAGAGATCAAAGCTCAGCAAGTCAGAGAAAGCTTCACCTCCATCAGTTGATCTATTTAAAGGTAACAGTCACCAGGTGTTAGAGGATATGTTTGAGAACAGTCCTTTACAGCTGTGTTTCCATCCTCTGGCATGTTCTTCCACAGAAAGTAGATCCTCAGGTGTTCCTCTGACTCTGCAGCAGAGTCTCAGGTGTTCATCTGACTCTAAAGCAAAGTCTCAGGTGTTCCTCTGCAGCAGAGTCTCAGGTGTTTACTGCATGATGACGTCAGGTTGGATGTTAAAGAGGAGGTCGTCGTTGTCCCTCCTGACCTCCAGCAGTAGAGTCGATTCCTCCTGCAGCGCACCCTGAAGGTCAGCTGTGGTCGTCATAGGTCTGCCATTCAGTTTCACAATAATGTCTCCATCTTTGATTCCCCCTCTGAAAGAGAGAGGGAGAGAAAGAGAGATCACAGTGTATCAGAGTGGATCAGAATGGATCAGAGTGAATCGGAGTGGATCAGAGTGAATCAGTGAATCAGAGTGGAACATAGTGGATCAGACTGAATCACAGTGGATAAGAGTGGAACAGAGTGAATCAGAGTGGATCATAGGGAATCAGATTGGAACATAGTGGATCAGAGTAGATCAGACATACTTGTCTGCAGGTGAGTGAGGGACCACCTCGTGGACGTAGATCCCTCTGGTGACGTTGGGGAAGTCTGGGTTCTGTTGTTTCAGCTCTTCAGTCAGCCTGAGAGAGAAACACCAGGACTGTGAGATAAATAGTATGCACCTCACCTGAGAGTCATGTGACAGAGTTTCAGACAGAGGAGGCAGAAGTTCACCAACACTATGACGGGAGGGTCGGTAACATGTTAGCTTAGCAATGATCAGAAGCATGCAGCGTCTGAAAAAAGCTCAGGAAGGCTTTGAGTTTACATATTTTCACCTCAGCTTTTTCACATGTTAACTGTGCAGCTTTAAAACAAACTCTAAACCCTGTCTGTGGAAACACGCCTCTTCATCATGTTAGACCTGGTTTTAGAGGGACCTGTAGCTGTTCTGTTGAATGTTTAACTTTGGTTCATCAGCATCCAGACAAGTTCAAACAGTCAGACTTTATAGAAAAGGTCTGGAGCAGTGAGAGCCAGAGAAACACATCCCACATTTCAACTTTGAGTATTCAGATCATATGATCTTTAAAGTGAGTTTCACAGCAGAGAGGGAAGAGAAGAGGATCCAACATGGATCCCTGTGGGACGCCTCTGAGACCTGCAGCCGTGTTTCAGCACCAAACATACTCTGAAGGGTTAAAGAGCTCAGAGGAGGTGAAATCAGTCTTCTCTCTGTACGTCTTCAAAAACCTGATCCTCAGCTCAGACTCACGCTGGGGTGATGGTCAGCATCCTGATCCCCACAAAGCGCTTCTTTATGGACTTCACATCTGAAACACAGAGAGGGTTGGAGCTTTAGATGAGCAGGTCGTCACAGACATTCGATACCTGCACAGTGACGTCACGGTCAGACTCACCTTTGCTTGACTTGTCCAGTGAATCGTTGAGGAAGCGGGTGATCCTATCGGAGGGGATGGCGAAAGAGATTCCTGCTGCAACCTTCAGAGTGTTGATGCCGATCACCTCCCCATCCTCAAACACAGAGACACAAACACACTTTCAGTAACGCAGCATACTCACTATGAGATAATCACCTGACTCCTCCTCCGGAGCAGAGTCTGGATGTTTGATTGGTCAGACAATGTCAGAAGTTCCTGTGGATCGAAGACGAATGTCACAGAAGCTCTGATTTAAGATCCTACACATTAACCGTGTTCAGGATTTACACTCAGAGGTCGTGCTGTGAGGGGAACCCTGAGTACAGCTGAGCGTGCACTCTGTGGATTATCACCAGTTCCTCCTGCCCATCAGTGGCCATGTTTGTTTCCTCTAAAGTCATGTGTGACTGTGAGAGATGTTGTTAGATCTCAGCTCAGAGAGTGGACTCTGGTTGGGAGCAGTGTCCTTTGTATCGCTGCTCTCCACACTATGAAAACTAGACTGTTGGGTTTGTCAGTGTTTGTCCTCATGTGATTGTTAGCATGGGCCAGGTTGTTAGCGTGGATCAGCTTTGGGACCAGACTCAGGCAGACAGGGATATATTGTGTTTCTGAAAGCTGTGAGGTAGTAAAGGAAAAGCTCACCAAGTTGACGAGAGGTCCTCCTGAGTTCCCGTACTGCAGACAAACACAGAGAACATCTCAAGCACGTTACAGTCCTTCTTATCCTGAATCATAGAAAACCTACACAGTTTATTCTCAGATCACATGCAGCTTAAATCTCACGTTGATGATGGCGTCCGTCTGGACGTAATCCATGTCGGAGTCCTTGAGGCCCAGCTCCTTCCCATCCCTCTGAGCCGTGCTGACAATGCCGGTGGTGACGGTGTTCTGCAAGGCGAAGGGGCTGCCGATCGCAACCACGAACTCCCCAGGCCGCAGGTCTGCACTGTGGCCCAGAAACAGAACCCGCAACTTGGTCTGAGAGGAGGAAAAAAAGAGAGTGTGATGTGAGGTTGCAGCAGGAGGCTACAATCCACCAGCTCTCTAAACTTCATCGGTCTTTGAATCCAACAACAGTCAGGTGTGACCTCAAACACAAGCTCACTCTATGGCAACAACCTCCAGAACCCCTTTAGCTACAGAAACCTAAAGAGACCTGCAGAGGCGTGTTAAAATGTCAGAAACCCCTTCAGGTATCAGGATACAGCTCCACACAGAGCTCAGAGAGGGGACGCTGTGGAGAGACACATGAGTCCACAGAAACGGACTGGGAGGGAGGAACAGAGCCAGCTGAGTAGAAACACATGTGAGCACACAGACAGTGTGACGCAGAGCGAAGGAATGAGCTCAGTCTGCTATGTTTTGGATTTCTTTAAGCTGGAGTGATCTGGATTTCCTCCCTGTCTTGGTCCAGGTCCTGTTGCTGGTCCAGGCCGTGGTCAAGCTCGGAAGTGGGGACGTCAGCCTTCAGTCACGCTGGGTCCAGCTGATATTGGTTTCAGAATTTATTGCACAGTGACCCACCCTCTGCTTATCTTCCACGACAGCGCTCATCGGTCAAACTAGACCACGGACTTCTCTGGACCTGAGCCCATTGAAGATGGACTGAGGGGAAGTGGAAAACTGTCCTGTGGTCTGATGAATCAAAATCTGACATTTTTTTGGGAAGTCAGAGACGCCTTGTCCTCCGGTCTAAAGGGACCACCTGGCTTGTTATCAGCTCACAGTTCAAAGCCAGCATCCCTGTTAGTGCTTGCCTGAGGACGGCCTCATTTAAAGTAATGTAGCAGACAGATATAACTCTGACTGAGGTGAACAGACAGGTATCACTCTGACTGAGGTACAAATACAGGTATCACTCTGAGGTGAACAGACAGGTATCACTCTAACTGAGGTGAGCAGACAGGTATCACTCTGAGGTGAGCAGACAGGTATCACTCTGAGGTGAGCAGACATGTATCACTCTAACTGAGGTGAACAGACAGGTATCATTCTAACTGAGGTGAACAGACAGGTATCACTCTGACTGAGGAACACAGACAGGTATCACTCTGACTGAGGTGAACAGACAGGTATCACTCTGACTGAGGTGAGCAGACAGGTATCACTCTGAGGTGAACAGACAGGTATCACTCTGACTGAGGTGAACAGACAGGTATCACTCTGACTGAGGTACACAGACAAGTATCACTCTGAGGTGCGCAGACAGGTATCACTCTGACTGAGGTACACAGACAGGTATCACTCTGAGGTGAACAGACAGGTATCATTCTAACTGAGGTGAACAGAGAGGTATCATTCTAACTGAGGTGAACAGACAGGTATCACTCTGACTGAGGTGAACAGACAGGTATCACTCTGACTGAGGTGAACAGACAGGTATCACTCTGAGGTAAACAGACATGTATCACTCTGACTGAGGTGAACAGACAGGTATCACTCTGACTGATGTGAGCAGACAGGTATCACTCTGAGGTGAACAGACAGGTATCTGGTCCCTAATCCTAACCCTAACCCTAATCACAACCCAAACCGCAACCCTAATCCTAACCTTAACCCGAATAACAACCCTAACCCTAACCCTAATCACAACCCTAATCCTAACCCTAACCCCAACCCTAATCATAACCCTAACCCTAACCCTAATCCTAACCCTAACCCTAATCCTAACCCTAGTCCTAACCCTAATTTAATCACAACCCTAACCCTAATCACAACCCTAATCCTAACCCTAACCCTAATCCTAACACTTATCCTAACCTTAACCTTAACCGTAACCCTAACCCTAACCCTAATCACAACCCTAATCCTAACCCTAACCCTAACCCTAACCGTAACCCTAATCCTAACCCTAATCACAACCCTAATCCTAACCCTAACCCTAACCCTAATCCTAACCCTAATCCTAACCTTAACCCTAATAACAACCCTAACCCAACCCTAATCATAACCCTAACCCTAATCCTAACCCTAACCCTAATCCTAACCCTAGTCCTAACCCTAATTTAATCACAACCCTAACCCTAATCCTAACCCAAACCCTAATAACAACCCTAACCCTAACCCTAACCCTAACTGTAATCCTAATCTAACCCTAACCCTAATCCTAACCACAACCCTAACCCTAACCCTAACTCCAATCCCAACCCTAACCCCAACCCTAATCATATCCTAACCCTACGGTTAGGGTTAGAATGGTTTTGTTACAGAATAAATGCACCAAATTGGTCAATTATATGTCTTCTCATAAAAACACTGTATGTAAAAGGGTTTTCAACACAAACCATTAGTTTTTGCAAAGTTAAGGTAAAATATACGGCTACGAAAGATCCTAGATTAGGAGCCATTCGGGAGTCGAAAGAGATGGCTCTTCTTTGGGAGCTGAGTCAAAAGAACCGGCTTTTTGAAAAGAGCCGATCTTCCCATCACTGAAGCACATGCTTACTACCATTTGCACTCTTAGTTTCCCTTGGAACTATTTGTATTGTAAAACGTATCAATGTAAATACTTCAGACCTGCACCATAGTGATAAACAGATAACACTTCAATTTGAATCAAGTAAATACCACTTGTATACTTTAAAACAGAGGGTCATTTCATTCCTTGTGGACTCAACATGACAACATTTATACTTTTCAAGTAATTGATCTTAAACGCTTTCAGAAAATTAACAGTAACAAGACTCACATATCCCTTCGAGCCACCAAATGGTATCATAACAATGGTGTATGTGCTGTTTTGTAATGACACAGCACAATTTTATAATTTATTAGAATTTTGTTCAAATTATTTCACGCTATGGTTCGCGGACCCCCAGGGTTCCCAGGACCCCACTTTGAGAACAACTGAGCTAGAGTACGGTAATAGAGCTCTCAGTCTGCAGAGAAAGTTGTGAGGCACAGACCCCCAAGCTCTCTGCTGACTCCACTGGTCACACTATAACTTAAATATAAGACTCTTTGAATCAAAAGAGCACACCACAAGGTTAATGTACCATAAAACTAGACAATATACCCCCGTTTTCTGTGAATGCATGATTATAAAATGAAGGAGAAAAGATGTGAAAAAAGTTGTGCAGTGTCGCTGTCTTTTCCAGCACAGTGTGCACTCAACTTTCAATGAATGGGGATGTGTTTTGTTAATAGGGTCAGGTCAAACGCAGCCATGTTGGAATAATTTTCCAGGACTATATGTGATTTTCCAGGACATTTGACTTTTTCTCCCATTTTCCAGGTGTTTTCCAGTACTGGAAAACTGATCAACTGTTTTCCAGGTTTTCCAGGACGCGTGGGAACCCTGAGCCAGGTATCACCCTGACTGATCTGAACAGACAGGTATCACTCTGAGGTGAGCTGTCTGTTATTCCTCAGTGCTGTTACCTAAGCTTTCTTTGGTTTTGTGTGCTTTTGTTTTGAAATAGTTCCATTGCTGTTGTGAACTCTCTACACTCTTAGCAGTGAAACTCATAACAACCAAATGTTTCATCTGAGGCTTCACTTAAGACTGTTTTCTACAGGCAGGACACTGAGGGAAGTTTCCTTCAACAAAACGTTTCTTTCAAACATTTACTCTAAACGTGAGGAGCCAAAACCACAACCTGCTCTAAACTTCACCAGACTTTGATCTGTTCATAACCTTCAACTTTTTTTAGTCCTCAGCCCCAGGGACCATGAGGAACAGGGAAGTTCGCTGTAAACAGGTGATCTGTCCTTTCTGTGGACCGTACAGGAGCTCACAAAGTCCCTCTAAACTCCAGTTCACAGGACTTTAACTAACTCACTAGCAAGAGCTGACTTTATAGATCCATCTCTCAACCTCAGGACACAACACAGACAGGTATGCAACAAGACCTCAGCTCTTACTATACAGATTATACAGAGAGAAAGAGATTAATGCTGCATCTTTTTAAGTTTTATGGTGAACAGCTGCTTCCTGGCTTGTGTCTTTCTGTGTGAGCAGGGATGTTCTGGTTCAGACTGAGACTGTCTGAAACAGGGTCTTTGTCAGATGGTCTTTGAATCAGGTTTAGAGATTCATCACTCAGTGTGTCCAGCTCTTCAGAAGTCTCACACACTTCAGACACATTTCCATCTGCAGATGATCCCTCCATGGTTCAGGAAAGGTCTTAAGGCATACCTTACTGCAGAAATCCCTGAACCCTAACCACTCAGTGTCTGAACAGATGTCTCAGGTCACAGTTGCACATCTGGACTTTGGTTTGGTTTCATTTTAAGTATGTAACAAAACCCCTGATCCTTTCATGACTTACTTTTTGAAAACTGTAACCAACCCTACATGACACTCAGCTCTTAAATCTTGACTTCTATATGAAGAGGATTAAGAATCACATTATTGTTCAACAACATGAGCGATGAGATATATGCCAGGTGAATCAGCAGTGGCCCGTATCAGTCTGGGAAATCAGAGAACTGTCCGGACCTCAGCCGGGAATCTGCGTCAGAGCAGTGTGTTAATAATCCCCCTTCTAATCCCTCGGATGGTCTTGGCTGTGGATAGCTGGAGGTATTCAATGTCCCTCTGGGGAGGTTCTGACCCTGACTGTGGACCAGTCCTCCACCCTGTTAACACCTCTGTGAACCTGCACACATGACACACACTGTAAACACACACACACACACACTGTGTGGAGAGAAAACACCCTGCAGACAGTCATTACCCGGCAGGAGTTTAACTGGAGCAGCAGAGCGGATGGAGGCTGTGAGGAGGTTTATTAATGCTGCCCTGTGGAGAAACAAACCGCTCCTGTTTACGTCCAGTTTTTCCCACCGACATGAGCCACAAGTGTCCTCAAGGCTGAACACATGTTTCACATGGTTCCTCATTGTCTTATTTCTGCATTTGTCTCTGCTTAATGTGTGTCTCTGCAACGTATGTGTCTGCACCGTGTGTGTCTCTGCACCGTGTGTGTCTCTGAACCGTATGTGTCTCTGCACCATGTGTGTCTCTGCACCCTGTGTGTCTCTGCACCGTGTTTGTCTCTGCACCGTGTGTGTCTCTGAACCGTATGTGTCTCTGCACCATGTGTCTCTGCACCCTGTGTGTCTCTGCACCAAGTGTGTCTCTGCACTGTGTCTCTGCACTGTATGTCTCTGCACCATGTGTGTCTCTGCACCATGTGTGTCTCTGCACTGTATGTCTCTGCATCGTGTGTGTCTCTGCACCGTATGTCTCTGCACCATGTGTGTCTCTTCACCGTGTGTCTCTACTGTATGTCTCTGCACCGTGTGTGTTTCTCTACTGTATGTCTCTGCACTGAATGTATCTCAGTGCGCTATCAGCATGGGGTCACAGGTTACACTGCGGTGTTCATCAGTAACACGCCCGGTGGTTCCTCTGAGGATCCTGATGATGATTGCAGAAATCAGGATTTATGACACTGATGCTCAGAGAGCTGCTTGGTTTGTCTTCAGATTATATTATTGTGACTTTAAAAATAAAGATTGATAGAGTTTCATCAGTGTGTCTGAATCTGTGACAGCTCTCTGTGATTACAGGCTTTGTTTCTGTCTCTTACTCTGCTGAACATGTAAAGTTTTCTCATAAAGTCATATCTGGAAAACCTCCCAGGTACAGGTGTGTTTCAGATCTGTGCCTCACCTTTGGATTGACTTTGATGGTAGCGATGTCAGACTTTTTGTCGATGTCCTTGATGCTGGCTTCGTACACATCACCATTCTGCATCTGGACCTTCAGGAGAGAATCAAACACGAAAGGTTTTAAAAACATGGATTTAAAAATATCAAGTTTAAAACATGGAATTTAAAAACGTGGAATTTAAAAACTTCAAGTTTAAAAACGTGGAGTTTTAAAACACAGAGTTTAAAAAGTTGAGTTTCAAAACATTGAGTTTAAAACATCAAGGTTAAGAGACATTGATGTCTACAGACATCGCAATGCATAGAGACATCACAGATTATAAACAGTGCACCTGGCTCAGGTGGGAGGACTGCGGGTCTCCAGGTAAGAACAGGTCTGCGTACCTTGAGGTGCTGCTGACCGGACACAGGTGTGGTGCTGGAGACGACGTGGGCGTTGGTGACAATCAGTCCATTCTCTGACATCACAAACCCTGACCCACTAGACAGAGGGATGTTCCTCCCAAACAGAGGGTGTCTGTAACGGGAACACACACCTCAGGTAAAGGTGGGCAGGATCACAGAGAGCACACCTGACCGCTCATCACTGCATGCTTTCTGAGGACTGAGGTTTGTCAGTGTAGTCACTGTACCTGTGATGCTCACGGTGTATAGTGCACAGGTGAGCAGCGGGTAGAGAACAGGTCAAACTCTGACTCCCTCTTTACTAAACAGACTATTTGAACCTGTGGTTCATGACTGAGTGCTCACATTAAACACTGCCTGCTGTCACCTCAGGAGAGCACACTGCAGGTCTGGGCCTTCAGTCTGAACTGTTAACAAACCCACAGGTGAAATCTTTACCTGAGGAAGAGCTCGATGTGGACCACAGCTGGAGCGATCTTCTCCACCACATCAGCGATGAAGTTGAACTTGTACCGAGGACTGGACGGGTGTGAAGGACCTGTTGGGACAAAAAGCAGGTGTTATGATAAAGAGATGACCCTCTGAGGTTCCTGCAGGTGTGCAGATTTAAAAAAAGGTGTTTACCATCACATGGATGATCAGACAAGAGAGTGAGAGGACCACATATGAACTTAAGTCTGAGACCGGTCTGCTGCATCAGTTTGGACCAACAGACGGTCGAAACCTAAGAGGAAATTTTAGTCTGAGAAAATACTAGTAGGATGTAAATCCTCTCTCCTGAAACCAGGACCTGATGGTGGATCAGTTCTTAAACGCGGACTAACACACCTGATGGACCAGCTGGAAACGTTTGAATCCTCAATGCTCAGTTTGAACGGGTTTAACCACTAAAGACAGGGTTCATGAGGTCTCCTCAGCCGCACGCTGAGCAGCTGAGCTCAGCCTGAGAGGAAAGAGCGGTTCATCTTCTGAGGAGTCTCAAATAAAATCTGAGTGCAGCAGGTTCAGGACTCTAAATCCAGTCTGCCATCCAGGATCCCAAGACTTAAGACAGAGTCTGAAGATTAATTAAGGTGTTGTCTACTCTGAAATATTATTATTATTATTATTATTATTATTATTATTATTATTATTATTATTATTATTATTATCATCATAGGATCTGATTAAAACTCTGATCAATCTGTAGTGACCTCTGATCAGTCTGTAGTGACCTCTGATCAGTCTGTAGTGACCTCTGATCAGTCTGTAGTGACCTCTGTTCAGTCTGTAGTGACCTCTGTTCAGTCTGTAGTGACCTCTGAAGGTTCCAGCTTGTTTCTTTAAACTTGAGTTTTTGAACCTTTAGGACGAATGATAAAATCAAACTATCTGATGAAGACGTTTCCTCTCTGAGCTCAGCCACCGTTTATTTCCACTCACCACGCCTCTAACGCTCTACTGACCCAGTCTGTGTGTGTGTGTGTGTGTGTCTGTGTGTGTGTGTGTGTGTGTGTGTGTGTGTGTGTGTGTGTGTGTGTGTGAAGCCAGACTAAATAATGGGCTAGTGATCAAAGAGAATGTAAATAGAGTATGTGGTGAGCAGGGACTTCCTGTTTCCTCCATAGATACCTCTCATAGGGATGTGTGTGTGTGTGTGTGTGTGTGTGTGTGTGTGTGTGTAGCTATTCAGTCTCTCAGGTCACACTGCAGAGTCCTAGTTTAAAGACCCGCAGCTCGTCAAAGAGTCAGATCTTCTGATCAGGTGTGGATCAGATTGATCAGGTGTGGATCAGATTGCTCATGATCCCTGATAGCTCTGTCCTCTTTGTGGTCACGTGACCTTCATCACGCTCTGATGTTCCTGCAGCAGAGGACTAACTGAGAATGTGCAGATGGATCATGAACAACTAAAGCTCTGTAATTCAGATCAGAGGAGGCTGCACTCTGCAGACCTGGACACTCCTCATCACAGCAACAACCAGATCCTCCCTCTGTTCACAGGACCAGTCCACCAGAGTCCTGCAGAGTCCTACAGAGTCCTGCAGAGTCCTACAGAGTCCTGCAGAATCGTTAAGTCCAGAGAGAGAGAGAGAGAGAGAGAGAGAGAAAGAAAGAGAGGGAGAGAGAGAGAGAGAGAGAGAGAGAGAGAGAGAGAGTAACCACACATACAACCCTCCGGCAAGAGGGAGAGCTGCACGGACGGAGCAGATGTGGATCTCTGTGACATGTTTATGGTTTTATGTTCTCTGCTTTAGAGAGAGGCCGGCTCCAGACGGACTCTTCCCACTCAGTCTGCTGTTTGTTTAAGAGATGAGTTTGAGAGAGACGATTACAGTGTGTGTTCGATTTCTAAAGTGTCAGTTTACTTTATTTTATTTTATTTTATTCTAGTCTATTCAATTCTATTCTATTCTATTCTGATTCGTTTAATCTCATCTGAACTTTGGTCTCCTCTCTCACAGCATCTTGAAACTTCCACTTTGTTGCAGATGTTTATATTTGTATATGATTGTATAAATCTGGCCCTCCTCTGACTGTGGTTCATCTTATGGATCGGTCTGAGTCTGAGTCGTACCTGTGCCGGTCTCACACGGTCCCTTGTGGATCTGGGTGACCCCCTGAAGTCCCTGCTGCAGGTTCTTCCTGCTCGTGGCCTTCAGCTGACACACGTTCCCGTAGGTCCTGTCGTCACTGCCGCACACCTGGCTGCTGAACCTGCACTGACAGAAGCCTTTGCTGATCCGTTTTCCCGCGGGATGTTTGCACTCCAGCCCGTCCCCGCACGGCAGGTCGTCCTTGCGCCCGCACGGCTCGCCCTCCGCCTGCGCGCACACCAGGCAGCAGTTACAGCGGTCCGGCACGTAGCCGCTGGGGCAGCTGGGACTTGGACAGGTGCTGACGTCACAGCGGGTCGGACACTTTAGTTTGGGCTCTGCGCGTGCAGACTGTCTGAGGAAGAGGAGCACGGCGGTGACCAAAAGGAGCTGCATCTTTGGAGTGAAGAGAAGGAAGTTTTACGCAGCGATCATTTCATCTGCGACTCCAGATCTTCACCTTCTGCAGACTCCACAGATCCTCCCTCATAGGACTGGTTTGCTCTCTGAAGTACCGAAGAACAGAAACATCCGGGGTCTGAACCCGCACCGAGAACCTCTCTCTGTCCGTGTCTGCGCGTAAATGTGTGTGCAGAGGAGATACCAGAGACCGAGGAGAGTGGGAGGAGGGGGAGGAGGAGGAGGAGGAGGAGTGGCAGGAGGAGGAGGAGTGGCAGGAGGAACTGAGGTCAGATGCTGGCCGTGTGTGACCTGGTCCTGCTGCAGCCCTGTGGCTCTGAGGATAACTATCGTTCCACAGCGCGGACACGATCACAAAGTGCCAAAGTCACAGCTTCATGCTTTCTTTAGGTGACATTTAAAGTAGACCTGAATAAAGCTCAGAGTTCCCCAGACTCTGGTTGGACCACCTGATCAATCAGCTGATCGATGAAGTCAGTCTCAGCTTCATTTATTCAGTCTGTAGATCCTTTTCAATAAAACTTTTCAACAGTTCTGATGATTCTTCAGAACTGTCGCAGCATCTCAGTGAGCAATTACTCATGTTCACTGAGTGAAACAGCGCCCTCTGCAGGTGCTGAGATAGATGTGTGGCCTAACTGCACAGGTGTGAATATCTGGAACATTTTCAGGGACATTCTGTCTTAACCTATAAATCCTCGTTCAGGTGAGGCTCTTACGGCCGGGTCGTGTGAGGGGCGGGTGAAGCTGCTGACTTGAACACCTCTCCCTCCCTCAGTCAGAGTGAAAGTGTTGTTTTTAATATAATCTTGTACAAAACAGGAGCCCTAATATCTCATCAGGCTACCTTACAGTCAGAGAACGTCAACTCCTGCAGGACAGATGTTCAAACATGGACCCTGCTCACCTCAGGCTCAGCATGCAGAGAACAGCACGGATCATTAAAGAACCGTCTGTCAGAACATCACTCTGTTCAGCTTCAGAACACTGTTTACACATCTGCCTCAGTCTCTCTCTCTCTCTCACACACACACACACACACACACACTCACAGAGAGAGAGAGAGAGAGAGAGAGAGAGAGAGAGAGAGACTGTCATTCATTATGCAGCCACAAGAGGGCGCCAGAGCAGGAGACACATCAATTTCAAGATCAGAAGTCAGGAAAAACAAACCCAGGAAATATTTCCACCCTGATCCAGATGTCCAGATCCAACAGATTCTCAAAACTTCTCTTTCTCTCACACCCACACCGACACACACACACACACACACACACACACACACACACACACACACACAGTTTTTACTGAGAGCATGCATATGAAGGTAGATATGTTGCAAAATGTGTGTGAACTAAACTCTGATTTCACAAACACTTTGGTCTTCAGGAGTCACAGACCTTCATCACTGTAACCGCGCCCTTCAACACTGCCTCTACCTCACATCACAAAGCGAGTGTGGGAGTAATATTCAGACCATCACTTAATTTTATCTGGCATTATTTTATTGGGTCAAAATACAGAGAGGATAAAATCAGGTCAGTACCAAAAGAAATGAAACCTAAAGCTCTACACAGACGATACTGTGGCGTTTCAATCTATCTGCTCAGACTCTGTGTTTTTTACCGTGGCTCAGTGATCAGCTTTGTTCTGGGTAGAAACAAGTACATGTTTATGAAACAACCATTAAATTAAAAAAAGCTAGGACGCTGTTAAACATGAATTTCTTAGTGAAGTGGGTTTATATCTACTGAGCCTAGAAACTGTTTTTTTAATGCCATTGATGATCTGATGAAAGTACTGAGCAGCCTGATTCTCTGTTTTCCGACAGAGGAGTAAATCTGAGTTTCTTTGGTATCAGTTTCATCATGTAAAGTATCTGTACCATGATAGAACATTCATACAGCCATCTCTAAGGCTTTCTTGCTCTTTGTAAGTTTTGCATTAAGTGAAAAGCGCCTCTGTTATTGTCCTGTGATCTGAAGCTGTGAGCTGCCGCTCTGCTGCTGATCAGGTGAGATGTTAACCCTCCTGACGTTCAGCTCTGCAGCGAACGCCCGAGCCTTCTGGTAGAAGAAGAGAGAGAGCTCGCGGTCTGCCAGGAAGTTGTGGTAGATGGTGGCGAGACGTGTGCACAGCTGCAGCTGAGACTGCTTGTTTCCCAGATCCATGGCTGCAGCCAGAGCCAGGTGGTAGTAACCTGCAGCATCAAATGGATCCTGCAGAGACCACAAATGTGCCATCATTAAAGTTTACTGTGGTCACTGTACACGTCATGATGTCACACAGGAAACGCTCTACCCTCAGATATGTTCACATCACAGCAGGCCGCTCTGAGGGTCTACAGACTAACTCCAGCCCTCCTCCTCATCAGTCCTCTCTCACCTTGAGGTCATAGAAGATGATGTCTCCCAGCGTCTGGTACACCCTCACATAGTACAGGGTTTCCTCATCAAACCGCAGGGGGCTCGGACACAGGGTCAGGGTCTTCAGGTAGTGGTGTTCAGCCAGTTCATACTGGTCCAAACTGTGGTAGAGAGAGGCCAGACGGTGGTACGCCACACGTTCATTCAGACGGTCACCTGTAGGTCCACACACACACAAACACACACACACACACACACACACACACACACACACACACACACACACACACACACACACTCACACACACACACATACACACACACACACACACACACACACACACACACACACACACACACACACACACACACACATTTACAGCTCCTGAATTCATACTGAGGGGACATAATGTGAGTTCAACAGTTTCTCTAACAGTCCTCTGATTGATTAAAACAACTGTAAAAAAATCTGCTGCCAAACAGACGACCATCAATTACTATCAATGAATGAATGAATGAATGAATGAATGAATGAATCAATCAATCAATCAATCAATCAATCAATCAATCAATTTTACAGGGCCAAATCAATCACAACTAATGTTATCCGGAGACAATTTACAGGCAGAGTATAGACTGTAATCAGTGTTATATAGTATAGTATACCAAAGGATCTACACTTGGAACCCGGTAACTCTTCGGGTTTCTTTGGGTCTAAGTGGCTCTTTGGAACCAGGTGACTCTTAGAGAACAGGTAGCTCTTTGGTTTGAGGTGGCTCATTGGAACAAGGTGGCTCTTTGCGACCTTGTGTATCTTTGAGACCTGATGATTCTAAGAGAAAAGGTTGCTCTTTGGGAAGAAGGTGACTCTTTGAGAACAGGTGGCTCTTTGGGACCAGGCGACTCTTTGAGACCCCAGATTCTTGGAGAACAGGTGACTCTTTGGGACCAGGTGACACTTTGAGACCAGGTGGCTCTTTGGGTCTAGGTGGCACTTTGGGCTCAGGTGACTCTTAGAGAAAAGGTAGCTCTTTGGTTTGAGGTGACTCTTTGGGAAAAGGTGGCTCTTTGGGATCCGGTGTCTCTTTGAGACCTGATGATTCTTAGGGAACAGGTTGCTCTTTGGGACTAGGTGACACTTTGAGACCAGGTGACTCTTTGGGTCTAGGTGGCTCTTTGGCTCAGGTGACTCTTAGAGAAAAGGTAGCTCTTTGGTTTGAGGTGACTCTTTGGGAAAAGGTGGCTCTTTGGGATCCGGTGTCTCTTTGAGACCTGATGATTCTTAGGGAACAGGTTGCTCTTTGGGACTAGGTGACACTTTGAGACCAGGTGACTCTTTGGGTCTAGGTGGCTCTTTGGCTCAGGTGACTCTTAGAGAAAAGGTAGCTCTTTGGTTTGAGGTGACTCTTTGGGAAAAGGTGGCTCTTTGGGACCCGGTGTCTCTTTGAGACCAGATGATTCTTAGAGAACAGGTTGCTCTTTGGGACCTGGTGTCTCTTTGAGACCAGATGATTCTTAGAGAACAGGTTGCTCTTTGGTTTGACTTGGCTCTCCGCGACCCACTGACTCTTTGAGACTAGATTCTTAGAGAACAGTTTGCTCTTTGGGACAAGATGACTCTTTGGGACCAGGTCACTCTTTAGGACCAGGTTTATTTCTCCGTCAGATAGCCTGGTCCTGCTCGCACAAGTTTTTATTTGACCTTGTTCAGACTTAGCCAATTACAACCCTTTATCTCGGGTGAGTTTAACTGTTGGGAGGTAAACATCCAAGATGGCTGCCGCTGATATTAAACCAGTTTCCACTCAGTGTGAGACTGATGATGCAAAGACATACATGTGGTCCACACACATTGTATACAGTATTATAAGAGCACTGAGCATATGACAGGAAGCAGACGATGTGTTTACTTTAATAAAGACAGACAGCACTCTAAACCAGCATTTATCTGACACTCAGCAGCTCTGCAGTTTCACGTACCCTGAGTGATGCTGATGTCTAGAGCCGTCTGAGCAAACTCCACAGCTTCTTCAAACATCTTCAGACACAGCATCAGTTCAGTCAGCTTATTACACAGACGCAGCCGAGACCCAACACTGCCGCTCTTCGCTGCAATGGGCAGAGCTCGATCCTGCACAGAGACAAAGACACAGACAGACACAGGGACAGAGAGATACAGAGAGAAAGAGACAGAGACACAGAGAGACAGAGATACAGGGAGACACATGAGGACATAGGTCAGACCTGTGAGCATTGATATCAGTGTGGACACGTTGTTCAGTCCGTACCCTGTAGAAGGTGATGGCCTTGTCTCTATCTCGGCTGCTGTTGAAGAAAATGTCTCCTGCAGCTTCCAGAAGCTTCAGGATGAACCTGGTGTCTCCTGTGCTCAGAGCCACATCCTGAGCTGCCTGACAATCACATCAACACACACACCTGTCAGCATAACACTGTTCATTCTGAGCTACCTGACGACTCTCAGACACACAGGTTTAAACACAGGTGTATCACAGGTGCAGTCAGACCTGAACGTACAGGTCCACCAGCTCTGTCTGCTCCAGCAGGTGGTAGATCTTTCCGGCCTGCAGCCAGCCATACGCCTCCTTCTCCCTCCAGCCCAGGTCGATGAAAACACCCAGACTGCTCTTTGTGTGATCCAGTGCCGCCCGGTATGCCCTGTAAACAGGCGTCCAGAGTGACCACTAGATGTTGCTAAATATTCACATTTTTACACACTTTACCTTTAGGGTTTAAAATGAGTTAGGATTGGGGCCAAGGACAGGTCAAGACTACAGACATGTAGAGACTACAGACAGGTGTATACAGGATCTGATCCCCTCTCACCTGGCTGTCCCCAGGCTGAGGTATAGTCTGCTGACCGCCTCGAGAGCATCCCCTTCCTGACCTCTGTCCCCAGAGCGCCCCAGCAGATTGACCTGGTGCTGGCTGTAGACCAGACTCTGGACCTGGTCTGGACTCTCTGAGCCGTACAGATGGATCAGGTGTGCGGTGGCGGTCAGTTGACCTGATGATCAGAGACATTAGGACAGGATACAGAGGAGAAGATCAGGTGGAGTCAGGTTATACTCACAGGCTGGCAGGTTAGCTTTGATAGCTAGCAGCAGAGCCCATTCGTAGCATCCTTTCCCATAATGCATCAGCTGCTGCTTCATGCAGAGCTGACCCAGTTCCAGCAGTACGGTGATGAAGTCCTCCTCATGACCTTCATCATGGAGCTCAGAGAAGAGCTGTACGGCCTCGGTCAGGTGTCTCTGAGCCAGACCTTTAGCTCCAGCCTTCAGACTAAGCAGACCTGCAGGTGGAAGAGGCGGAGTCAGACCCCATGACTGATGGTTCTCTGTTAACTGTTGGCAGGATCTTACCCTGGTTAGCCTGAGCCACAGCCCAGTTCGCCATGTCCTCATACTCCTGGCAAATGTCCACAGCAGCCTCGTAGCTCTCTGCTGCCCTCCGGAGGTCACCCAGGCATCGCAGCGCTATGCCCCGCATGTTCATGACTACACCTGTATGTTACATCACACATAACTGAGCAAGCTGTAGTTCAGAAAGAAGTGACCATATATAGAGAAGCAGAGCGAGGCCCTCTCCAGCTCCACCCTTCCCTCTAGTTGTTTTCTAACAGTATTTAAAAACCAGTTCAAAGGACACATACCTTCCTGAGGGGTGGTGCAGTGTTCTGGCATTGAGTCCAGCAGCAGGTCCAGGATCTCCATAGCCACCTCAGGCTGATTGTTCTTGATGTGAAGCCATGCCAGCCAGATGAGGGCGCTGTTTCTCTCTGGGAGTGAAGAGGGGAGCTGTCTGTTGTTGATGAGAGCATGCATGTGGCAGATGGCGTGTCCCACCATCCCGTGTTTGCAGAAGAGCTGACAGAGACAGAGGGTGAGCTGGTGGATGAGGACACAGTGCTGCTCGGGTCCTGGTTGTAGATCTTTGGTGGAGGAGAGGGCGTGGTGTAGAAATGGAGCCAGCTGAGCGGGGATGGATGCTTGATGTCCTGAGCTCTCACACAGTCTGTTGATGTTGTCTGAAGCGAGCAGCATGCTGCTCAGACAGTCGGTTAGCCCAGCAGACGGCTGCAGAGACGCTCTCCTTGCTGAACTCATGGAGAGCTGAGGGAGGCCCAGCTCGCTGTAGAGCCTCCCAAGGGTCAGGTACCCGTGACTGAGAGAGATGCTCCATGTTCTCTCAGCCTCAGCACCAAGAACAAGGAGTCTCTCCAGGTAAGGGACCACCTGAGCCCCCTCAGAGCAGGTCCAGTAGTGCTTTGCTAGAAGATGACAGGCCCGGGCCTCTGCCATGGCGTTGTGAGAGAGGATGGTCTTCTTTAAGACATATTTGAGAGCACAGTCGTCCTCTAAGCTCTGAAGACAGTCCGGGACCCCAAACAGCAACGCAGCCAGCCTCTCAGCCACACAGAAGAAGCTCTCAGGGTTGTTCTGGAGGAGGTAGATGGCTGACAGGTTGGAGTAGATGCTGGCCAGCAGCCTGAGGTCTGTGAAACCTTCTCTTGGCACACTAAGAGCCTCCTCGAGGTAGACCCGAGCCTGGCTGAACTTTGACCTCCCAGCACACAGTTTACCCAACAGGAAACACAAACGAGTCTGAGACCAGAACAGTCTCTTCTTCCTGGCTGTTTCTCTGGCAGCGGAGAGGAAAGCGGTCAGTTCAGACTCGTCACAGTGACCCGTGAAGGCAGAGGAGGCGAGGAGGTCTGAGCTGAGTCCGTATAGCACTCCAAACTCTGCTCTGAAGTCTGGCCCCTCCAGGAAAGAAAAGAGGGGGATAAAGTCCTCAGGGTTGCTGTTTTCTTCAATAACAGGGTGAGACCTGAAGCAGGGAATGCTCAGGTTTTCAGCCTCTGAAACCACAACAGAGTCCCCCAGAGTCCCGTTCATGGTCACAGATCTGGACTCTGATGAGTCTCTTGCTGGGTCCAGAATCCTCTGAATGCTAATCTTGAGTTCAGACTGGAGCTCAGCATGGCATGAGGAGCTGACTGTGAGAGGAGACAGGAGGGGAAGGTGAAACCCAGAGTAGGACAGACTCTGAGATGTTTCTGTGATGTTAAACGTACCTGGTGTTCCCTTTCCTGAGTCTGTGAACCGGATCGTATCTAAGAGAAGAAACAAAGACCGTCACTCCTCAGGATCTCTAAACAAAGAACAGCCCTCGTTTGATCCAAGGTCCTGCTTAGATCGGATTCATGCAGCGTGTTTGTCAGATTTAAGACTTTGGTTTTCAACATGCAGTCAGTGAGAAGGAGGAGCACAAAGAGTCCATCTCACCCAGTTTGTAGTTCAGTCCAGTATCATGGTGAGACCTGGTCTTCAGAGAGGCTGAGGAGTCCTTCAGGACTTTCTCCTGGCTTAGACTGAAGAAGGTCCTCTCTTCCCCGTTTACATAAATATCTGCTGACCTGGAACAGATTCAGTCTCAGACTTCACCTTTATAAACACACCTGCCTCTGCTATTACCTGGCCCCTCATCACCTTTATAAACACACCTGTCTCTGTTGTTACCTGGCCCCTCATCACCTTTATAAACACACCTGTCTCTGCTGCTACCTGGCCCCTCATCACCTTCAAAAACACACATCTTCTTGTAGGTAAAAATCAGAGCCCGGGTCTGAAGTTTTAAACACCTTTACCTGAGTGGGTTCAGACTGATGGTTTACCTCTGCTACAGTAACACGTCGTCAGAGTCACCTCCACCTGAGCAGAGTAGGTGAGCTCTCTGTCCACAGTGTGTGTGTGTGTGTTAAATGGTTCGCTCTGACACTCACTCATAAGTTCCCTCTGAAGGTTTCACCAGGCTCGTCTTCACCAGACCAACTTCACCTGTTGCCTCCTTCCTCCCTATGAACCAATCAAAACACTTCACCAGGAGGCCCACGATGATGACGCCATCACCGGGCGACACACTCAGCTCATCTGGACCCTCAGCAACATACTCTGATATGACCTCACAGGATCCCCGGGCTGGACAGAGGAGAGAGGAGACAAGGAGAGTGGAGTGAGGAAGGAGGAGAGGAGAGGAGAGTGAGGAAAGGAGACAAGGAGAGAGGAGAGGAGAGAGGAGAGGGCAGAGGAGAGAGGAGACAAGGAGACAAGGAGAGAGGAGAAGAGACAAGGAGAGAGGAGAGAGGAGACAAGGAGACAAGGAGAGAGGACAGAGGAGAGAGGAGACAAGGAGAGAGGACAGAGGAGAGAGGAGACAAGGAGAGAGGACAGAGGAGAGAGGAGACGAGGAGAGAGGAGAGGAGACAAGGAGAGAGGAGAGGGCAGAGGAGAGAGGAGACAAGGAGAGAGGACAGAGGAGGGAGGAGTGATGAGAGGAGAGGAGACAAGAAGAGAGGAGACAAGGAAGGAGGGTAGGAGAGGAGAGAAGAGGAGAGAGGAAAGAGAAGAGGAGAGGGCAGAGGAGAGAGGAGACAAGGAAAGAGGGGAGGAGAGAGGGGACATGTAGAGAGGGGAGAGGAGACAAGGAGAGAGCAGAGGAGATGAGAGAGGAGACAAGGGAAGAGACAAGGAGAGAGGAGTCAAGGAAAGAGTAGATGAGAAGAGCAGAGAGGAGACTAGGACTGAATATAACCCGTCTCTCTCTCTCTTTCATTCGTTTTGTTCTCACCAAACAGCAGGGGGAAGTCAGAGGCAGGTTTCCCATCACCCACTAAGATGTTCTCCGCTGCAGACTTGAGGAACCACCTGTAGACAGATAGGTCACGTGACCACAGAGCATCAGATCACCTGTGTGCTCATAGATCAGAGAGAGACAGACAGATATGTGTTTGGACTCACTGGTGGAAGGGGATGACCGGGTCCAGAACAGGATTTGGTGCTGTTCCTCTGGATCCATCAGACAGGCAGAGGACGGTCCAGCCCGAGCCCAGGAATGGGGGCTCAAACTGGGCTATGTCCCCCTGCTCCAGGTACAGGTCTCCTCCAGAGGTGGAGCTGTCAAACATCTGGTTGGTGCTGCAGCTGGCAAACAGAGAACCTGAGGACAAGAGAGGAATTATACAAAGCATGTTCATATATTTTATTATTAAAACACATTATAAGCTGTTTATTTAGTTTCAAACCTCACTGTGATAATTCATTACAGAAAAGTCTTCAGTTCTTCAAGGGTTACATTTTCTGACTACAGAGAGAGTGAGAAGACATACCCTCCTGCATGAGGATTCCTCTGTACATAAGGCTCAGAGTCTCCTCCTGAACTGAAACCTCCACAGAGATATGGTCCTCCAGAGAACTGAGCCAGGACCTCTGCTCCAGCAGCAGGTTTTCCAGACAGAGACCCAGGAACCCTGCAGGAGAGAGGCCAGAGGGAACTCATCTGCAGGTTCATCAGCAGGGGGAACAGAAACATGTTGGCTCTGTTCAGATCACCAGAGGTGAGGAAGGAACACTCCTGACATCCTGCTACTCTTTTTAAAGAATGCTCTGAGGTTAAAACTTACATCGAAGCTTTGAGGTGACCATAAGATGATAAACTCTGAATGTGACTCTTAAACCTCACTGCACACTCACTGAACTCAGACCTACCCATGGAGTAACACATGGACTACATCAGACCTACCAATGGAGGAACACATGGACTACATCAGACCTACCAATATAGCATCACATAGACTAAGTCAGACCTACCTATGGAGTATCACATGGACTATATCAGTCTGACCTATAGAGTAACACATGGACTATAACAGACCTACCTATAGGGTATCACATGGACTATATCAGACCTACCTATGGAGTAACACATGCACTACATCAGACCTACCTATAGAGTAACTCATGGACTACATCAGACCTACCTATAGAGTATCACATGGACCATATCAGACCTACATATAAAACACATGGACTATATCAGACCTACCTATAGAGTATCACATGGACCATATCAGACCTACCTATAAATTATCACATGGACTACATCAGACCTACCAATATAGTATCACATGGTCTACATCAGACCTACCTATAGAGTATCACATAAACTACATCAGACCTACCTAAAGAGTAACACATGAACTATATCAGACCTACCTATAAAGAAACACATGAACTATATCAGACCTACCTATAGGGTATCACATGGACTATATCAGACCTACCTATGTAGTAACACATGGACTACATTAGACCTACCTATAGAGTAATTCTTGGTGAAATACATCAGACCTATGTAGTAACACATGGACTACAACAGACCTACCCATAGAGTATCACATGGACCATATCAGACCTACCTATAGAGTAACACATGGACTACATCAGACCTACCTATAGAGTATCACATGGACTACATCAGACCTACCTATAGAGTATCACGTGGACCACATTAGACCTACCTATAGAGTAACTCATGGTGAAATACATCAGACCAATGGAGTAACACATGGACTACATCAGACCTACCTATGGAGTAACACACGAACTATATCAGACCTACCTACGGAGTAACACATGAACTATATCAGACCTACCTACGGAGTAACACATGAACTATATCAGACCTACCTATGGAGTAACACATGAACTATATCAGACCTACCTACGGAGTAACACATGAACTATATCAGACCTACCAATGGAGTAACACACGAACTATATCAGACCTACCTATGGAGTAACACATGAACTATATCAGACCTACCTATGGAGTAACACATGGACTATATCAGACCTACCTACGGAGTAACACATGAACTATATCAGACCTACCTATGGAGTAATAGGTGGTGAACTTCCATATCTCCTCAAGTGTTTTGAATGTGACAGAAAAGAAGGTTTCTTCACTGTCGATTGAGATGAGATGAGCAGAGAGCTCCTGCAGAAACCAAACATGGATTCCATCAGAGACTCACTTTGATGGGTACAGGGACAACAAAGATACAACAAAGATGATTCCATACGACGCAAAAATGAGACACAACAGTATGTGATACAAAGTTATACATTAGAGTATAAAGCGATACGTTAGAGTACAGATCAATATATTAGAGTTGTTACAAGACTAGAATTCTGGATTTTGATACAACATTAGTAATGATACTCTGCTGCTGGAGCGGTTCAACAGATGTTTGGTCACCATGGATTCAACGGCACTGAAGTTCATGAGATGAATCAAAAATATAACTTTATTTACATTTAATAATTCATGTTTTTAATCATTTAAACACTGACTGAGAGCTGTTTGACCCCTGACCACAAAACTACAGAACAGCTTTTACATCCTGATTCCTTCAGAGCTGACTGAGGAAGTGTGTGTGTGTGTGTGTGTGTGTGTGTGTGTGTGTGTGTGTGTGTGTGTGTGTGTGTGTGTGTGCGTGCGTGTGCGTGTGTGTGTGTACCATGAACAGAGCGGTGACCTCGCTGCTGTCAGTCTGCAGATTTCTCAGTTTTCCTCTCAGAGCTTCCTGCTCAGATTCGTCTGCAGGAAGCCGCTTCACACCCTGAACACACTGCAAGAGAACAGGCAGAGCTGCACACAGACACACACACAAACACACACACACACACACACATACACACACAGGGGTCATTGTCTTCTCTTACTCTGCGGTTTACGTTGCTCTGTCAAGCTCTTTAAACTCTTGTGGGGGAGCTTTACAACCTAAATGTTGGGGTAACTATATTTTTACAGTCAGATACAATGCAGGGTTTGTTGGACTCATTCCTTTTCTACCTGTCTCATCTGTCTCACCCCTCGCACCTGTCTTACCCATCAGAAAATATCAATAATGTTTTTACTGTAAAATCCTTTTCATGGAATTAAATCCCAGATGTGACTTTGACAGTCATATTAGGAGAATCATATTGGGAGAGTCATAGCAGAAGAGTCATATCAGTAGAGTCATATCAGGAGAGTCATATCAGGAGAGTCATATTAGGTGCGTCATATCAGGAGAGTCATATCAAGAGAGTCATATCAGGAGAGTCATATCAGGAGAGTCATAACAGGAGAGTCATAGCAGGAGAGTCATAGCAGGAGAGTCAAATCAGGAGAGTAATATCAGGAGAGTCATATCGGGAGAGCCATATTAGGAGAGTCATATCGGGAGAGTCATAGCAGAAGAGTCATATCAGTAGAGTCATAGCGGGAGAGTCATATCACAGAGTCATATCGGGAGAGTCATATCGGGAGAGCCATATTAGGAGAGTCATATGGGGAGAGTCATAGCAGAAGAGTCATATCACAGAGTCATATCGGGAGAGTCACATTAGGAGAGTCATATCTGGAGATTCTTATTAGGACAGTCATAGAAAGAGAGTCATATTAGGAGAGTCATATTAGGAGAGTCATACCAGGAGAGTCTTATTAGTAGAGCCCTATTAGGAGAGTCATATCAAGAGAGTCTGAATGAATTTCAGAGTCATCATCTGCCATCCAGGAAGCAGCTCAGCTGATAGGAGCTTCAGGTCTGAAGAATCAAACCATCAGTCCTTTGATGGCAGGAGTCTCTACAATGTCACGTACCCAAACCAACATTATCATTAAACAATAAGCATGATCTCACTCAACAGAAGGGTTTGTTGTGAGCCCTCATGTGGGCTCAGTGAGAGCTCAGGGTTCTGAGGGACAGGTATCTCATCGATTCAAAAATACAGAGGACACTTATTCATAAAACAGTCTTATTTCAGAGACAGTTCAGGGAATTGTTATTGCTCAGGTGGATACACATGCAGACACGCCCATCATCACCATCTGAGCTGTGAGCTGTCCCGTGACTCTCAGTTTAATGAGTGACCACACAGGAACACAGGTTCAATGTTTAAACTATCCACACCTGAAGGATCACCTGACAAATCACCTGACCCTCCTCTCCGGTCACGTCTGCCTAATGACTTACTCTGATCTCCTCTCCCATAAAACACAACTAAAGATCTTTGCTCTAACTCGGCTGAGCTCATCCTCTCCACAAAGGTTTATATGCCAGCTGATACAGGTGGCTCTTACCTGCACCAATCAGTGTACAGGTGATACTGACCAGTCAAGTCTTTTTGACCTGACAGTGATGCTTCAGGGCAATTCACTTATTAACAGTGGTTCATGATAAGAGAAGTTAAAGTCAGGGCTGAAACAGGTTAACAGCTGACTCTTTAGCTCTCTGCTGACTCTTATTCTAACCTGACTCTTTAGCGTTAGCTCAGATGATAAGCTTACCACCCATGTGTGATGCATCAAACACACGTTAGCAGCAGGTATACCAGTGAAATAGAATAAAGCAGCCTGGAAGAAGAGGGCGTACCTGTGGGGAAGTTGTCACCAACCGTAGACAAAGATCTCTTCAGACTGTTGGTGTCTCTGTAGGAACCTCGGACTGATAAACACACAAAGAAGAAGTGAGGAGGAAACGGGTCATACCAGAGGACTGTAGGCTTTTCATTTCATGGGCTACTCTGAAATCAAACACCGATGAGTTCTTTTCAGATTCAACCCCAGACTGACCTGCTCTCTGTGACACACACACACACACACACACACACACACACACACACACACACACACACACACACACACACACTGTCTGTATAACTGACACACACTGAACACACTGAACGCACTGAACACACACTGAGCACACTGAACACACACTGAACACACACTGAACACACACTGAACACACACTCAGTTATGGTAAGCACAAATGATGGCTGAGTGAGGGATCACATGTAACTAATGTTGTCTCCGGAGCCTGATCAGAAATCAGAAGATGAAGCGCTGTTCTGCTCTGCTGTTCTCATCCATTTAGCAGAGGCTTGGCTCCGCTGTAGGGCTCTGCTATGGCTCACCAACCCAGGGTAAGTTTATTCCAAAAGCTACGTTTTGGTAGATTGGAACTATGATTGAGCAGTCATGGTGGCGTCTGTTTATTGACTGCACAGCACGCAGATTTGTCACTTTGAAATGCGAGAAAGCACATTTGTGAAGTTACAGGGACGGATTCGAGAGGTTGTAATCACCAAGTTGTGGTTGTACTGGAAAATGGATTTGCGTTAAAAAAAAAGAGAGTAAATGTTAGATTAGAAGTTTACAGCTGTCATTTTGCATATGTAAATATCAATCGACACACTACACATGTGTGAATTATTTTTGTGTAACTTCACATTCAGAACACGGTTGTATGAACATTTTTTATCAGTAAAAAATGTTCAAATACAAAATCCAAATTTTTTCCACAAGCTCCCATGTAGTTATTTTTTGTCTGTAACTTCAAATTCGGCTCACGTGTGTGAATTATTTTTACAAGTGAAAAATGAAACATGGAAGTTCAGATTTTTGATCCACAAGTTCTCAAATCATATTCTGCAGCTTCTCACATCAAGTCTACAAGCTCTTGCATTTTGCAACATATTTACCTTCATATTACTCAGCTCATCTTTTGTGTGTGTGTGTAAAGTTTCACAAGTAAAGATCAGATTTTTCTAAACCAATCACATGTCAGGATTACTACAGGATGCTCTTAATGAGGGAAACAACATTTAAAGCAACCCCTCTGTGAAAGGTTAAAGGTCATAATGTGGGATGGTTTCATGTTTGATTCAGTTTGATGTTTCCACACTAAACACTGTCCCTGAGTTTGTTTGTTTTTAATACACACACACACACACACACACACACACACACGCACGCACGCACGCACACACACACACACACACACACACACACACACACACACACACACACACACACACAATAAAGGTACTTTCCCTGATTTTCTAACATTAAAGTGCTGAATATAAACTGGTTCTTAAATAAAGGAGGAAGAGTCTTTATTCTCTGAAGTGCAGATATGTTCAGGCTGACTGATCATCTGTAGAATAAATCACTGTCACTGATTGCACATCAGTGTAAAAGTAACATATCATAACTTTCTTTCAGACTCTCCTCAAACAGACATCTCATCACACAGATAGATAACACTTATCGATCATTTATGACCTGACTACTTCACCAGAGTTCTGCTACCTGCTCTGCTGGATCCCCTGGATTTCTCCGGACCCTCCCGGACCTGTTGCCCATCTGCAGAGCCTCTTCTCCGGGGCCAGCTGCCGCCGCTGTCCCGGTCCGGTCCGGCTGACATGTCCTGTAGAACCGTGAAGCTTCCCCGGTGATCACAGAGCCGCGATCTGTCACGCGCCCAGGCTGCCAATCCTCTAGAAGACAGGAAAAGCCCACTGACCGCGGTCCTCTTCAAAATAAAAGTCTGTGTGGGGAAGTCTGAGCTTTTTATTTATTTATTTGATTATATTATTTTTATCCAGCATGTCAGTCATTATTTTAACAGCTCAATTATTTTAATATATCTACACCGTCACTGCAGAGAGACTGTTTAAAGAAGAAGCAGGGACTTCATCTGATCTCCTTTAACTCTTTCATCTTAGACAGAATCTCTCCTCTTTATCTCAGTCTGAACTTCTCTTCATGTTTGTAAATCTGGATCGGATTGTGTTTTTTATTTTAGTGTTTAAAGCTGCTGAGTAATTTTTGAGTGTTAAAATAAAGGACAAACCATCAGAGATAAGAGGACGGCTCTGTCCACAGGGGGGCGCCAAACCAACACAAAGTGAGGGCTCATCACAGGAGCTTTAATTATTATTTGTATATCTTGATAGTTCTCTTCATTGATCATATTTATAGTACATTAACGACAGGCTGGATTAAAGATTATAATGTATTTTAATGGTTTCTTTTGCAGTTTGATTTATTCTGAGTCTGACCTTTGAACGTCTGTGTTTATGTTTCACAGTCCTAAGCATCTCTGTGTTAAACAGACTTTAATCTTGTAAAGCAGACTGTGCTGTCTGATATGATCCTTTCAGTGGAGTTCTGTTAGCTGGACTCTGACTGTGATTCCTCCTGAATATTACTCTAACCTGTCTGATTCCAGTGTCTCTCTGACTTCATGTTAAAGCTCAGGTTCACTCTTCAGTCAGTGTTCAGCATTAATAATTAGTCAGTAAACAAACAGCTGCTCTCTGTCCTCACACACACATTGGACTACTCTCTGTCAGGTGACTCGTGGCTTCTTTAACTGAATAGTGTAATGTTCTTGTATTTGTGGTTCTTGCACAAAGGGCAGCAGCTGCTCTCTGTCTCCCTGCTGCACAAACACAACCTGCTCACGGTGAGAGGAGGAGCAGAGGAATCACACTGAGGGGTGAGGCTGCTCTGAGGGGTGGACAGGGGATGGTCTATCCTCTGACAGCACACTGCAATGATGGAGTGTTACAGTGTTTAACTCTCACTCTCTGTTGGCCTTTCTTCTCTCCAGAATTAAGAGAACTAAAGCAGAAGATTTGGTCCTGCTGAGTAAGCTGAGTTAAATGAACAATGACCTCTGAGAGGTTCTCAGTGAAGATGGTTTCATCACAGACATGTAGGCTCTGCATTTCAATCTGAGGAGGATTTCTTTCTCTCTGTAAACAGATATCATAATGAAGAACAATCTGTTCAAGATCAAACATTTACACGGAGACACAAATCTGCTTGATGCTGTGTCACTAAAGACAATCAGCGTTTAGATTTCTAACTTCCTGGAATGCATCAGAAATGATGGATCCTACCTCCATTCATCAAACAAACATTGTAAAAGTAGTTTACTTCTCCTCTTGAGCAGGGGTTCCCAAACTTTTCAGCCCGTGACCCCCAAAATATAGATGCCAAAGACTCACGACCCCCACTGTCCGTCAAAGAAATTTAATGTGGCTTCATTTAGCCTGTCGGTAGAAAATTAGACTACCTACATGAGCATGTGGCTGTGTTCCCTGTGCTGTAATGAATTAACCTACTGCTACTGATGCTTTTGATACTTAACTGTTCACTTTTTTTTCTATTTCTATTTTACTATAATAGGTAAAATGTGCTAACTCACAACCTCCCAGGGGGTCCAAACCCACACTATGGAAACCCCTGCTCTTGAGGACCGACCTGAAAAAGCTTGACTTTTGACTAATCTGCATCATGATGTCGTTATTTCAGCAAACTTAAGACCTGTAAATTACAAGAACATCAGTCGCTGTTTCATGTACTGCCTCCTCTGATTACAGTACGTCTTCTTTCCATCATTGATGTAATACAGTATAAATGTTTAATTTTAACCTTTAATAATAAATATATTCAAAGTTTGATGCTGTGTTGTACTGTGCACTGCTTGACAAAAGTCTTGTCACATGAGGATATAGTGGAAAAGTGGCAGAAGGTTGATTTTTCTGATGAATCATCGCCTGCATCCCGCTAGCCGCAAATACTGCAGAAGACCTGTTGGAACCTGCATGGACCCAAGATTCACCCAGAAAACAGTCAAGTTTGGTGGAGGAAAAATCATGGTTTGGGGCTACATCCAGTATGGGGTAGAGATCTGCAGAGTTGATGGCAACATCAACAGCCTGAAATATCAAGAAATTCTTGCTGCCCATTACATTCCAAACCACAAGAGAGGGCAAATTCTGCAGCAGGATGGTGCTCCTTCTCATACTTCAGCCTCCACATTGAAGTTCCTGAAAGCAAAGAAGGTCAAGGTGCTCCAGGATTGGCCTCCCCAGTCACCAGACATGAACATTATTTAGCATGTCTGGGATAAGATGAAGGAGGAGGTTTGGAGGATGAAACCTAAGAATCTTGATGAACTCTGGGAGTCCTGTAAGACTGCTTTCTTTGCTATTCCAGAGGACTTTGTCAGTAAGTTATTTGAGTCATTGCCAAGACGTATGGATGCAGTCCTGCAAGCTCATGGTAGTCATACAAGATATGAATTATTTTTTCCAAGGCACCATGACTTTCTGTTCTGGTGTTATTGTAGTATGTTTGTGTATTTAAAGTAAAGTATAAGTTAATTTCTACATTATTTTTGTATGCGACAAGACTTTTGTCCAAGCAAAATCTGACCTTTCTGTCCTAATTAAATGAATGAACTCAATGAATAATAGAAAAAAACCTTTATTTTGGTAAAACAATAATAATTTAGAGGGCTTTGCCTTTCATATGAGCCATTTCTGATTCCATCTGATCAACTACAAGTAAAGTTGTTATTTGTTGTTCCTACAACTTGGATAAGTGACAGGACTTTAGTCAGGGACTGTAGTTTAAAAAGAGTATGACAGTTCCTCCTTAACACTGTAGAGGGCGCTATTCATTGACGGAAATCTAAACTCTGCTGAATTCAGTCACATCTCTTCTTCTATGGTGTCAAACTGTGAAGTACATTAATACAACACACTACACTTCCGTTTAATATCTCCAAAATAAGAGTCTGAAAGTGACGTAGCGAAGAGTAAGTATGACTTCAGACGGCAGTGCTTTTATTTTGAAGGTCATCCGCAGATGTTTCCGGGCCACTCGTGCTCACGCTGGCACACATGACTGTTTCAGCTACATCCAAACATTAGCTGTTAGCCGACAGGATCCAGACCCGGTCCAGGTGAACCATGAGCCGCAGGAGGACCCAGAGTCTGTCTCCAGACCTCCACCCGGCCTTCCTGGAGCCTCCCGGGGCCTCCTGCCGGACTGACGGGGACTTCCTGGATGTGGAGCCCGACGAGGAGCTGCTGTGCTCGGTCAGCGACATCACGGAGCACCTGGGCCGGAACATCACGGTGGTCCTGGACACGGCTCTGTCCGAGATCCGCAAGATGGTCAGCATCCGGATCCGGGTCCTGAAGATGGAGCTGCGGGAGAAGACCGAGGAGATCCAGGTGTTAAAGGCCAGACTGGACTCGGTTCAGAGGGACCCATTCTCCGGAGGGACCACCCTGGACCCGTCGGCAGAAGCTGGCCTAAAGAAGCTGGACCCGAACAAACCCGGCAACGCGGACCCCCGCAGGATCCGGTCCGTTCTGCCCGGGGTGAAGAAGGAGAACATCGATGCCATCTGCGATTACCTGATGAAGGACAAGAACTCCAGAGGGGGTCAGGACCAAGACCAGGACCAGAATTGTGACAGGGAGGCCCGGCAGGACCCGGATCCACAGTCCCTCCACCTGTGGCCGGACAGCGGGTTGGCTGGACCCGGTTCGGGTCCTGGAGACTCAGAGTCCACCGCAGAAGACCTGTTCAGTATGCTCCCGTCCGGCAGTAAGAGGATCTACGACTACGACTGGATCCCCCCCATGGAGTTCTCCTCGGACCTGAAAGGTAAACCGGACCAGGGGAGAGTGGGCGGAGTCTCAGAGCAGGTGTGTGTGTGCGAGGAGGATCAGCGCAGGCAGGGACCGGGAGTGACGTCACAAACACACTACACAACAATTACACAACACAAAAACTGCACACAACTACACACAACACAAGAACTACACACAATACAGGACTACACAACAACTACACAACCACTACACAACAACACCAAAACTACACACAACACCAAAACTACACACAATAAACAACTACACAACTAAACAACAACTACACACAACTACACAACAACTAAACTCAACACAAAAACTACACACAACTACACACAACACAAGAACTACACACAATACACGACTACACAACAACTACACACAACTACACAACAACTAAACACAACACAAAAACTACGCACAATAGACAACTACACAACAACTACACTCAACACAAAAACTACACAACTGCACACTATACACAACAACTACACACAACACAAAAACTACACTCAATACATAATACACAGCTACACAACTGCACAACACAACAACTGCACACTATACACAACACTCACAACACAAATGCTCACAACTACACAACAGCTACACACCACAACAACTACACAACCAAACAACTACACAACAACAGTTTAAACCTGTTCGCAGCTTTTATTTTGAAAACAGGAAACAGGTTGTGATCAGAACAGCTTGCCTTTGGTTGTCTTAGAAACGGCCTACTGCATACTACTTATGCAGTATGCAGTACTAGCGCTGTGTATTGTGGGAAACAGTACGCAAGGCAGACTGGTCCGATGCATACTGTGAAATTTTCTCGAATCAGTAAGACATCCAGGAAGTTTTGGCATACTGCAGATTTTGCTCTTGTTCACACACTACTTACTGAATTTGGCCAAATCAGTACGTACTACTAGTATAGTAGGCAGTTTCAAAAACAGCTTTTGTTTATCAGATGAAGCACCAAAGAGTGCAGTTCCATATCTCACCAGCGGAGGGGGACAAAGAGTCATGATGATGTGTGTGTGTGTGTGTGTTTCTCTCAGTGATGAAGGAGTCCGACTGTGAGAACCCTGTCACTGAAGAGGAAGACGATGAGGATGAGGAAGAGTCATCGAGGACGGATGGGGGAGGACTGGATCCGGACCAGGACCCCCTCTCTCAGGTCCAACCGGCAGAGTTCTCCATGGAGGAGCACAGCTCTCCTGGGGGGTCAGGGAGTCCTGAGGAGGGGGGTGCAGAGCGTCCTGCAGGAGGTGAGTCAGGGTCTAACAGGAGGAAGGTTGATCCGTTACGTACGCTTTATTATACTTTGTTTATTATTCTATATTTACTTCATGATGTTTTTATGATGACTGTGAAACAAACACTCTCAAAGAGGATGAGTGGTCTGATGTGGTCCTTAAATGAGTCAGTGCATGGACAGAAAGACGTCCTCAGGTCACTGATACAAACAAACAATGAAAATACATGTTCAGAGTAGAAAGAAACTAGACCTCAATAAAGACGGAGCAAAATCTGAAGGAGGGGTCACAGGAGAAACAAAGTGTAAGGTTTATCCAGGGACAGACCGTACCTGCTCGCTCGACTCTCAGCATAGAGACAGACGTGAGTGAACAGAGTGAGAGCTGAACACAGCGTGATGATCTGTGTCATGTGTACCCTTGAAGAACCCTCTCTCTCTCTCTGTGTGTTACAGGCCCACAGCTCCCTACCCACACCTTCATCTGCTCTCTGTGTGGAACCTTCTGTCCTGACTCTGCGTTCCTGGAGGAGCACATTAAATTAATACACTTAGACTCTGCTGATGCTCTACAGGCCCTGCAGTCCACCTGCCCTGCCGCCCCGCCCATCACAGACAGCGGTAGTGAGTCCAGGAGAAGTCGAGGGGGACAGGATGAGGCTGAAGGAGGGGCAGGGCCTGTGAGGAGGGAGGTGAAGATGGAGGGTGGGTACGAGTGCGGGGACTGTGGGCGGCATTTTAACTACCTGGGGAACCTGCGGCAGCACCAGCGGATCCACACCGGGGAGAAACCGTTCATGTGTCCTGAGTGTGGCGAGCGCTTCAGACACGCTGCACGCCTCAAGAGCCACCGCCTGATACACAGTGGCGCCCAGAGCCCGTTTCCTTGTCCGCAGTGTGGGAAGGGCTTCTCTGTACTGTCCGGACTGAAGAGACACCAGCGTGTCCACACGGGGGAGAGTCCTTACGCCTGCCCCCAGTGTGGACGCCGCTTCAAGGAGCTGGGAAACCTGTACACCCACCAGAGGATCCACAGTGGGGCCACACCCTACAGCTGCCACACCTGTGGACGCAGCTTCAGACACCTGGGGACTTACAAGAGCCACCGCTGCACCCCCACCCAGTGACCCTCTGACCCCCAATCAGTGAATCTCTGACCCCCACCCAGTGACCCTAAACCAGTGACCCTTTTACCTTGAACCAGTGATCCTCTGACCTTTTAAACCAGTGACCCTAAACCAGTGACCCTCTTACCTTGAACCAGTGATCCTCTGACCTTAAACCAGTGATGCTAAACCAGTGACCCTCTGACCCTAAAGCAGTGACCTTAAACCAGTGTCCCTCTGACCTTAAACCAGGGAACCTCTGACCTTAAACCAGTGACCCTCTGAACCCTAATCAGTGACCATATGACCCTAAACCATTGCCCTAAACCAGTGACCCTCTGACCTTAGACCAGTGACCCTCTGACCTTAAACTAGTGACCCTCTGACACCCAACAACGTCAACCCATGCATCCCACACCAATGACTTACCCCAAAAAGGGACCATCCTAACCTACAGACTGTTGAGCCAAAAGCTGGTACAGGGTCTTTAAAGTCAGGGTCTGGGTGCTGGTTCTACAGATGGACCAGGCTGCAGTCTGAGGACCTTTTACTCCTGCAGCGTTGAGCTATGTATTTATCCTTGAAAGCCTTTTTATCCTCCTTCTTCTCCTCCTCCTCCTCCTCCTCCTCCTCCTCGTCTTCAGGTTCTATGATCATGGAGCTGCAGAAGAACCCCTCTCAGAGGATCTTCATGTCTTCTTGTCCTCTGGGTTGAAAGTTGCTCCTGGAAGTAGAGCCGTCCTCGTTTGGACTCCAGAGTCAGAAATAAGAACTTTATCTTTTAAGCACATTGTCTAAATGTTTACAAAGTGCTTAATGTGCAAAGAGGGAAACAGATGGTGTCAGTTTGCAGATGTAAACACTGAACAAAGTAAACATGAGATAAAACCAGTTAAATAAAGATTCAATATTTTAACGAGGAATGAAAAGCAGCTGTGTTGACGTGTGTTTTGAGGGTTAACAGGAACGCCAACGTCTTTCTGCATCTGCAGAGAGAGCAAGAATAACAAACTGCTCTTACTGATGACCAACACCTTCCAAAACATGGACTAACACTCCCATGATCCCACGCTGCATCAAACCAATCCCTCTCTATGTGGAGACAGATGTGTTAAAAGGCAGACTCTATACTGATCCTCCATGGGATAATGGACACAGCGCCCTCATGTGGACAGACTGTGTAACTCCATCAGTCACTATGCTGCCTGCTGCTCCAGAACATGTAAGCCTGGGTTTGTCTCTAACGTGTGATCTGATTGTGTGATCTGATCGTGTGATCAGATTGTTTGATCTGATCATGTGATCTGATCTCACTGATGTATGTTGTTATTTTATACATTTGCCTGTTTGAAGACTAAAGAGAAGAAAACTACTCATGTGTCTGACGTGTTTCATCAGCTGATCTCAGACCTGCTGTCATCACTCCAGGTGTTTCACACGTGCACACGTGCACAAGCCCCCCCCCCCCCCCCCCCCCCCCCCCAAACACACACACACACACACACACACACACACACACACACACACACACACTCAGGGAGACCTGCTGTGTGTGTTTGTGTTTAAGTTTATTAATTACATTTCAGTCTGTGTTTTAGAGCACTCCTCACCTCTGACTGAGACCATCACTCTTATGCGACAAACGGTTTGAGTCAATCAATCAATCTTTATTTAAATAGATCAAAGCCCAACAAATGTTATCTCCAGACCGTACTCTATGTTCTATTATTAACCAAGACCCAACATCAAGACAGGATAAGATCCAGTCCCATCTTCCAGACAGGACTCAGTCTGATCTCATCTTAATCCACCATGAGCAGAGCAATTTACAGTATTTAGCAAGTTACAGCGGCAAGGACAAACATCCTTTAACATGCAGAAACCTTGAGCAGAACCAGACTCATGTTAGACAGACCTCTGCTGAGACCGAGTTGGATAGAGGGAGACGAAGAGAGAGAGAGAGATGATAGTGGTGAGACGGATAGTCGTAGTTGTTGCAGCTGAAGTCTGGCCCGTCCGTAGCAGCAGGACGTCTACGGCAGAGATCCAGAGGAACCTACGAGACAAGGGAGCTCAGGGACTCCAGAAAGGACAATGGTTAGTAACTTTTATGGGACAGG
>NC_048294.1:18486921-18496921 GCF_009762535.1 Notolabrus celidotus | reverse complement strand
GGTGCTCAGGAATGGGGCGTACACCTCCAGAACAACCACTGTGTGAACACAAACTAGAACCTGAAACCAGGACCCGAAACCGGGACCTGAAACAAGACCTGACGCCAGGACCTGAAAACAGGACCTGAAAGCAGGACCTAAAACCAGGACCTAAAACCAGGACCTGAAAACCTAAAGGGTAGCCTACAACTGATCTACAGCTGATACAACCAAAGTGTAACAGGTTGAAAGAGTGTGTGTGTGTGTGTGTGTGTGTGTGTGTGTGTGTGTGTGTGTGTGTGTGTGTGTTTATGTGTGTGTGTGTTCGACAGACTCTTCTAACAGAAGCTGACTCCATGACTGTATTGTCAGACTCACAGCTCATGTGAGTGTAAGAACAGAGGAAGAAGGAGAACAAGTGTAGACCTCCTCTGGAGGACTGCAGGCTGACTCAGTAGCAAACAGAAGAAAGAGAATCTCAACACTGCACAGAGGACCTCAGTATTGAGACGCGCTTTTGCATTTTACAGTATGATGAATCCTCACTGGACACTGTCTGACCATAGCTTTGTAAAGTGTCATGTCTGGAGCATATCTGATCCCTGGAATAAGTGATAACATGGAGTTCAGATATTTTTCCTATATGACTAATGTTATGTTTAGATGTCAGCTCAGTGTGTTTATGGTTTAAAGGTGACACTTTTGCTCTTTTTCATCAAAATATATATTGGTCCAAGAGGTCCCAAAAACATGTCTTTAAAGTTTATTGCTAAAAAAACCCCACTTTGAAATCAGATTTTGGTATGCCTGTAAACCCCTCTTTTTCAGCCCTGCTCAGAACAGGCTGTTTTCTGTGTCTGTGCCTTTAAATGAGAATGAGCTCTCTGACCACGCCCCCTCCGGAAGTGGATGTGGCTTCGGCTGTCCAGCACGTTAATCTAATGTTTACATGTTGGCTGAATATACACGGCTGCTCACAGACCTGCGTTACTTCAACCCTCTGAATTTGATTCAGAATCTGATCCTGACGGAGAGGCGCCTGCAGCAGGACCTTTCTGAACGATTGGTCACAGATTTTGTGTTTCTTGTTGTTTTATTTGTCAGTATGTCAACGTGTGTCTTGGTACACAGCGACGAACATGTAGCTATGTGGCTATGCTAACTAGCGCTAGCACTTTTCCATGAAAAATAAAAATCATCCACTAGATCTTCAAATCTGCAGACGTGGGGAGTAAAACCGACCTTGGTGTTTATTAAGACAGCCTACAACTAGCAAGCACTAGTATGTGTTCCCGACTGGGAGTCACGTCAGTCATGTCCTTATTTGGGCAAAACTGGTAATCTTAATATCTTCTGAACCGCCGTATTAGAAAAAAATTCACCCCCGTACAGTGTGTGCCATTAGAGAGATAAGCTTCATAGGGCCAAGACGTTTTTTGAACCAGGCTGGAAACAGGTTTATTAATGCTGCAAAGATTGTCTTTTCCCCATTCATTTCTATGTGGTTTCCGGTGTTTCTGCAGCCAGCCTCAAGCAGATTTTCGATGTATTGCAGTTTATAACACTTCTGCATTGGCTTCATCGTTTGAGGCTGGAGGTTGCTGCTTGAGGAGGATTTGAGTTGAATTTTATACAATCTATGGGCTGAACAAGCTCCGAGCGCTGACTTCCGTTACAGACCGGATGGCGTTATGACGTAAGAAAAACACTGAAAACTAAATGGCTTGTTTCAGCACACATTTACAGAGAGGTGGGGAAATCAAAACAGGGGCAGAATGGCTTTTTTTCTTTTTCGGGAGGTTTGTAGACATGCCAGGGACACATATTTCAGGTAGAGGACCATTAAAAAGTCGATTTTGCATGAGCGATGATACGCCACTGATAGACACTGAGTCTGTCTATTTAAAGTCAGGGCCAGGGTTTTTGCCTTGACACCTGATATAATCTGAGGGAAACTCTGCACGATGTTTTTCCTGATATAAAAGCACATCATTAAATCTCTTACATGCTCCCGGTATGGAGCATACCTGGTTTTAATTCAGAGAAATATTGAGACTAATGAGGAGCTGGATTATTTCAGGTTTCAGTCAGAGCTGCTCTCAACTCTATAATCATCAATAAACCTAAATAAAAACACTCATTTCAAAAATAACATTTCCCTCCTATTGTTCTGTAGGTCTGGAGAGTAACAGAACACCTTGAGGTTTTCTCTGAACAATAGGAGTACTTATTATCAAGTTCTGGAGCTGTAATAACACAAGGTTCCTCTGGATGGTGCCAGTCAGCTTCTTCACTCAGGCAAAGGTTTGAGTAGAGTGTGAGGAGCTGGAGCTTATCCTGAAAGATATTCACTTCAAATATCATTAACCATGAACAAATCTGAAGTTACAGTGAGTTAATATCAGGAAGTGATCCAATTTGTCCTGAGAGTACAGTCAGAGTTAGGAAACACACCAGCAACTCCTACAAAAAAAATACAACTGAGGTTCATTATGCTCAGTATTTAACTTACATGTTTGATTCTTTAATCTTTACACTCTAATCAGACAATCAACCAATCAATCTGGGTTAAATACTACACACTGTACCTTAAAAAACTACACTCTGTACCTTAAAAAAACTACACACTTTACGTTTAAATACTACACTCTACCTTTAAATACTACACACTGTACTTTAAAAAACTACACACTGTACCTTTAAATACTACACACTGCACATTTAAATACTGCAAACTGTACCTTTGAATACTACACTGTACCTCTAAAAACTACACACTGTTACTTTAAATACTACACACTGTACATTTAAATACTGCACAATGTAACTTTAAATACTTCAAAATCCACCTTTAAAAACTACACACTGTACCTCTAAAAACTATACAATGCACTTTATAATACTAAACACTGCACTTTAAATACTACACACTGTACCTTTGAATACTACACACTGTACTTTTAAACACTAAACCCTGTAACTTTAAATAGAACAAACTGTACCTGTATATACTACACACAGTACATTTAAATACTGCAAACTGTACCTTTAAATACTGCACTATGTATCTTCATAAACTACACACTGTACATTTAAATACTGCAACTTTACCTTTAAATACTACACACTGTACATTTAAAAAAACCTTTACCTTTAAATACTACTCACTGTATCTACAAAAACTTCACACTGTACCTCTCAAAACTACACACTGTAACTCAAAATAATAAACACTGCACTTTTAGATACTACACACTGCACCTTTACATATAACACTACACCTTTAAACACTACACACTGTACCTTTACATATAACACATTGCACCTTTAAATACTACACACTACCTTTAAATATCTCACACTGTACCTTTAAATACTACACACTGCACTTTTAAATACTACACACTGTACTTTTAAATACTAAACCCTGTAACTTTAAATAGAACACACTGTACCTTTAAATAGAACACACTGTACCTGTATATACTACACACTGTACCTTTAAATACTGCACACTCTACCTTTAAATGTAACACGCTGCACTTTCAAATACTTCACACTGTACCTTAAATTACTACACACTATACCTTTAAAAACTGATCTGTCCTCAGGCTCACAGCTCACAGCTCACTGTTTCAGATAAAGTCAAGGTTAATGACAGCAGATCAATAATTCACACTCACACCACTGTTATCACTGTTAGCTCTTTAATCTACAGCTTTAACATGACACAGGAAAACTCATATTCACAGTCTGTAATAACTTACAGATACACTCTCATCTCCTTTAAACTTCAACAGGTAAGTGCATTTGGTTTGTTTTATTCTCTGACCTTTAAAGTTTACTGAACCTCAGAGCAGAGTCTGTCCTCATCCCTGTGTGTCTATGTAATCTGGGACTATAATTCTGTGTTCAACTGAGATCTGCTTCATGCTGCAGACTGCCACAGCTGGATGTGATCCATTCAGGACCACTGTGTGGATGAACTCTGGATCCAGCCTATAGGAGATGAATCGGGATTATGAGGGGTGACTGATGGGCATATCATGAACAGGGTCACGGCTAACATCAACCAGCAGCTCTTTGCTCAGAGTGAACAGCTGACCTTTGACCTCTGTTCGTAAAGACAAGAAAAAAGAAGTGCTCTGAAAGTGTTCCCATGTGCACGCTGACATTCCTCTGCATATCACCGGGTTTATGAGATCCATAAAAACAGGTCTCTGATGTATCACCGGAAGGTACAGGAAAAGCAAATTTTAAAGACAGGAGAGGAGATATTTACAGGAAAGGTTTGGTTTCTTTAAACTCTTAAACTCCAACACAGGGAGATCTAAACCACCACAGTCTGCGGTCTGCAGCCCTAACCCTGACCCACAGTAAACCCTTTAACTCAGAGTCTGCATCCCTTTACCCCAGGGTCTGCATCCCTTCACCTCAGAGTCTGCATCCCTTCACCTCAGAGTCTGCAACCCTTTACCTCAGAGTCTGCATCCCCTCACCTCAGAGTCTGCAACCCTTTACCCCAGAGTCTGCATCCCTTTACCTCAGAGTCTGCATCCCTTCAACTCAGAGTCTGCATCCCTTCAACTCAGAGTCTGCATCCCTTTACCTAAGAGTCTGCATCCCTTTACTGCAGAGTCTGCATCCCTTTACCTCAAAGTCTGCATCCCTTTACATCCCAGTCTGTCCCTTTACTGCAGTCTGCATCCCTTTACCTCACAGTCTGTCCCTTTACCATAGAGTCTGCATCCCTTCACCTCAGAGTCTGTCCCTTTACCGTAGAGTCTGCATTCCTTCACCTCAGAGTCTGCCCCTTTACCGTAGAGTCTGCATTCCTTCACCTCAGAGTCTGCCCCTTTACCGTAGAGTCTGCATCCCTTTACTTCCGAGTATGCATCCCCTCACCTCAGAGTCTGTATCCCTTCACCTCAGAGTCTGCATCCCTTCACCTCAAAGCATTTATCCCTTCACCTCAGAGTCTGCATCCCTTCACCTCAGAGTCTGCATCCCTTTACCTCCGAGTATGCATCCCCTCACCTCAGAGTCTGCGTCCCTTTAAAGAGTTTACTGGTTCTGGTGAAAGCTCTATTACAGGAAGTCCTCAGTACCCTGAGGCTCTCTGAAGAACTCTTTCTCTCTTACTTTTTGTAAAAACATTTTGATTGTAAAAAAAACTCAAAGCCATAAAATCAGATGTGTGCTCAGTGTTTGAAACATCAGAGTAGTTTGTATCTCATAGAAACCCCAAACCGGCTCAGTGGTTTTTAAGGTCCCTCGCAAACATTAGTCCTCCTTATCCAGCCTCATCCATCACTCCTGCTCTAAATCAGAGTCTGTTTATCTAACCCTCAGTCACTCTCTCTGGGGTTAGACCTGGCTCTTGACCCCGGCTGATGGGGGAGCAGCTCCCTGTTTGTCGTGAGCTCCAGAGATCCAGTGGTAGCAGTCTGTGGCGTTTTTGTTTCGGGGCTGGACGGCACAGCGGGTGCAGTACACAATGCCCAGAGCCACCATCACAACGATGAAGATGCAGAGAGGCACCAGGAGGCCCACCAGGAGCCAGGTGCTGTTCTGCAGCCGCTCCTCCTCCTTCTCTTCTGGATCCACCGTGTTCGTGCTCCCCTCTCCCACGCTTGTAGGAGGCTGGGATGGGGGGAGCTCTATGGGAACCGTGGGGTCTTGGGAGCGTGTGATCTCCTCTTCCTCCTCCCCCAGATCCTCCTCCGGGAGTTCTGGGTTTTTCCTGAGGGGGGGCTGCTCCTGGTCGCTTTGGTCGCTGGAATCTGTCGGATTGTTGTAGTCAATGACGGGATCATCTGGATTTCCTGGATCCTGGCTGGAAGTGGTTGCCCACCAATTCCAGGCCCCCCCAGAGATGGTGGAGGTGGAGAGGAGGGGGGGAGCAGTGGTGGTCTCTTCCTCTTCATCCTCATTATACCAGCTGGGGGTTGGCATGGATCCGTGGGTGGGTGGAGGTGTGGGGTAAGTAGTATTTGGTAAAGCTTCCAGGTCAGGCTCAGACCTCTGCAACCACTCCTCTTCCTCCTTTGTCGGTGCTGAGTGAAAGGGCAGCTCCTCCTGGGCAGAGCTGGTCACCCAAATCACATCAGAATCCTGGACTCTGGGCGGGTCTGTCATCCAGTCCAGAGAGGGCTCCTCTTCTAGAGGCCAGTCAGTGTGGCTCTGCTGGGTCCAGTCATACTCAGGGTCCCACGCGGGCTGGTGGGTGCCCCAGGGAAACGCAGGGGTGGCAGCAGACTGGTGGTCTTCCTCTCCTCTCTTTCGACACGAGAAGTGATCGTCCCTGAGTTCATACCCCTCCACACAGTAACACTCAAACCCTCCCTCACTGTTCGAACACATCTGCTCACAGGTCCCGGGGATCCGGCACTCATCATCATCCTGACATCTGCTCGGGTCCTCGGGCATCGGGGAGTAACCCAGGCGGCAGTGACAGAGATGAGAGCCCGGCGTGTTCTCACAGACGTGCTCACATGGGTTATGACCGCACTCATCCACAACCTCACAGCCCCCTGATTCGTCAAGCTGGTAGCCCTCCCGACATCCACACTCGAAGGACCCTGCTGTGTTCACACAGAGGTGCTCACACGGACTCTGCAGACACTCATCCACGTCCAGACAGCCTCTTTCATCTGGTGTCAGCATGAAGCCTTCAGGACAGGCACAGCGGTACCCGTCTGACAGGGGCAGGCATTCAGACTCACAGGGGGCATCCCGACAGAAATCAGTTAGCTCACAGGACTGACCATCATCCCCGAGCTCATACCCGTCTGCACACTCGCAGTAAGAGTGACCTCCTGCAGGTTTACAGTAATGTTCACATCCTCCGTTATCCTGCTCACACCAGCTCTGAGAAACAGGAGGGCTGGAGCAGAGGGGAGGCTCTCTGGACCACCCCACTGAGCCGTCCTCTCTCTGCATGCACAGCACTGACTGCTCCTCGTTGGTGCCTTCAGGACAGGGCATGGTGGCAACCGATCCAAACGGTACGTGGGTCAGCAGGGTGCTGAGGAGGTTAAAAGGTGTGGTGTAGAGGGCGTTACCTGCCCCCTCGCTCCACAGGGCCACACACATTCCTTCAAAGGCATAATGACACAGATACCCGTCCACAGCCACCGAGCATGCTCCGTCCAGCCACTTCAAATTGTCAGTATGATCCTGGGTGTTGTAGCTCATCACCACACAGCGGGACACGGAGCAGGTACTGGGAGAGTCCTCTTTAAGCCAGTTTGTGAACTCTGTGTCCTGGTCTCCTGTGGTCCAAGAGAAACCCCTCAGTGGGCGGGTGGAGGTGCACTGTCGAGGCTGGCGCTGCAGGCCGATCCAGACCTGCACTTTGGTACGAGAGTGTCGGAGGTCCAGGTTGGAGAACAGAGAGGCGATCATGGCTGCGTCCCTTTTGTGTTTGATGGTAGCCAGGTTTCCTCCTCTTTTCTTGCAGGCTCTCCAGGAGTCCAGGAAGGTCTTTCTCTGGAAGTAGGCCACGAAGCAGCTGTCCTCACTGCAGAGCGCGTCCGTCTCTCTGAGGTCCTGACCCACAACACACCAAACCCCACAGAGCAGAACCAGCAGGGAGGACGCGAGCAGAACCAAGGCACCGCTCACCGGAGAGACCATCCTGACTCTGAATCCCTCTCTACCTTTACTCACCCTCAGCCTCTCTCTATCTCTCTCTCTCTCTACCTTCACTCACCCTCTGTCTCCCCCTCTCCCTTGCATCTCCATTCTTAAAAAGTCTGTCTCTTTTTGTCCTTCTTCTGTCGTCCACTCAAACTTCTGTCTCTTCATCAGAACTCTTTGCTCTCTTTGTCTGTATGCTCTCTCTCTCTCTGCTCACACTTGCTCTCTGCCCCACACTAACAGATCTGAGAGCAGCAGACCGACCCCAACCAGCGGGAGGAGGGAGATCAGGGGGAGCTGAGGAGAGTACTATGTTTTTGGAGGGGGAGTGTGTGTGTGTGTGTGTGTGTGTGTGTGTGTGTGTGTGTGTGTGTGTGTGTGTGTGTATGTGTGTGTGTGTGTACATGCGTACGTGTGTGTGTACACGTGTGTGTGTGTACGTGTGATTGTGTGTGAGTGGGGGAGGGGCAGAGAACTGAGCTTTTCTTTCTTTTTCAGAGTGTCATATGGTTTTCATAAGTGGACATAGTTTAAACACACACCCTAACACACACACACACACACACACACACACACACACACACACACACACACACACACACACACACACACACACAGCAGTGTGCTCCTCCATAATAACTTGATGGTACTGTATAATCTCTGGGATAGTGGTCTATAAATTATCTCCGCTCATGTAGCCTTGAACTCGATCGTCTCTCTGTGTGAGTCATCCCCCTCTCCCCCTATCTCTCTCTCCCTCCCCGTCTCCTTATCTCTCTCTCCCTCCCTCTCTCCTTGTCTCTCTGTCTCTCCCTCACTCTCTGTCTCTCTCCCCACTCTCTCTCTCCCCCTCTCTCTGTCTCTCTCTCCCCCCCTCTTCCTCTCTCATCTTCCTCCTCTCTTCTCCTTTGCCTCCACATGAGAGCAGCAGGATGCTGTCATGAGACCTCCTACAGAGACAGATTCAGGCCTGTGACTATTTGTTTTGTGTGTGTGTGTATGTGTGTGTGTGTGTGTGTGTGTGTGTGTGTGTGTGTGTGTGTGTGTGTGTGTGTGTGTTTGTGTGTTTGTGTGTGTGTTTGGACTTTGAGGAACACCAGGGTCAGCCCACTCAGCTCACAGAGAAGCCTGTGTTAGGTTGCTCATTACGTTTCCATGATGTTAGAAACATCAACTCGTGCCGGTCTAACCCAAACTTTTCACTACAAACATGTTCGTCCCTCTGAAGCTGAGTGAGCGTCCTGGACGATCAGAGATAATGTGGAGGATCAAAGGTAATGGCTGTTTTCGAACCAGCTTGCTACATTGTACCTACTAATGTGGTATGTAGTAGGTACTGCTTACTAAATTAAAACACTTGACTGTTCTGTTCGATCTGTGTTGCAGTACGCCGAGCCAGACGTCACTGAATTTCCAGTTTCCGAAAGCGGAAGTAAACAACGGCCCAGCTGATAGATAAACTGCTTCTTTAGCACCACTTATAATTAAAAAGTTAAGAAGTGGTTCATATGGAACGTAATGATTTTCAAAGCACCTAAAAATGGAGTTCCCCCCATCAAGAAAAGAAGAGAAAAGAAAAAGTGAAACGAGGTCTGTGCATTGTGGGAAACAGCACACGAGGCAGATTGGTCCGATGCATAATGTGAGATTTTCCCGAATCAGTACGCATCCCAGGAGTTTTGGCATACTGCAGATATTGCTCTTGTTCACATACCACATACTACATACTGAATTTTGGCCAAATCGGTACGTACTGCCAGTATAGTGGGCGGCTTCGAAAACAGCCAATGTGAAGGATCAGAGGTAGTGTGGAGGATTAGAGAGAATGTGGATGATAAGAGATAATGTGGAGGATCAGAGGTAATGTGGGGGATCAGAGGTAATGTGAAGGATCAGAGGTAGTGTGGAGGATCAGAGGTAATGTGGAGGATCAGAGGTAATGTGGAGGAACAGGGGTAATGTGGAAGATCAGAGGTAATGAGGAGGATCAGAGGTAATGTGAAAGATCAGAGGTAATGTGGAGGATCAGAGGTAATGTGGAGGATCAGAGTTAATGTGAAAGATCAGAGATAATGTGGAGGATCAGAGGTAATGTGGAGGATCAGAGTTAATGTGAAAGATCAGAGATAATGTGGAGGATCAGAGGTAATGTGGAGGATCAGAGTTAATGTGAAAGATCAGAGATAATGTGGAGGGCCTGGCATGCATACTGCAGCCTTTGCAAACTGTCAGGAAAGGCTGTTCTGTTTGGTCTAAAGAAAACCCTGACTACACCGCCATCTTGGATTTTTTGAACACTGCGCAGTGACTGACACAGCATCCTTTTTACATTACGACCTGCTGCCATTACGAAAATGGTGATGATGAGAGCTTTATTAGA
>NC_048294.1:18461921-18481921 GCF_009762535.1 Notolabrus celidotus | reverse complement strand
GCACTGTTTTTAAAGGACACAGTTGTACAGAGCCTTATATGTCTGTGTGTGTGTGTGGGGTGTGTGTGTGTTTGTGTGTGTGTGCTGATTTTCTCAGCAGTGTATTTTTATCTCATTGAGTTCAGGGGGGTATACGATGAAGTATGCTCTACATACCCAGTCTGTCTTTGAGTAAGCTGGCTGGATAACTCCTGAAGCTTCAGGTAGAGATCTCAGGTATGATGAAGCTAGTCATCAGCTGTGTCTGTTCACTGAAGCTTTCTGCTTCACTGAGCACACTTCATCGTAAAGAGGAACGAGAACTGTCTGTCTGCTTCAGTCGGACTAACATGATGAGAAAAGATGAGGATATGTAAGTTAGAGAAGAAAAAACTGTCTCTGCTACTGCAGGGAAAGAAAGGAATCCTGCAGATGTTGGGTTACTTTGTCAATTAACTTACGGATTTTATCACACAATACACGCTGAGTGCCTCCATTTACTTCTAATACAGCAACTACACACAGAACAACTTTGACACTCACAGGCACTCACTTCATACAGAACCCACAAATAACTTTAGTATTTGGCCAAATAGAGGTCTGATTAGTTTATTGATTTAATCTGTGATAAACATCAGTAGAAACATTAATCATTGACTGTTTTCACTATAAATCCAGCTGTGTTCAACTAACCATCATAAAAACACAATCTGATATGATTCATAGCCTCATAGCCTATCATCATCATCACCTTCATAATCACCTTCATCACCTTCATCACCTTCATCACCTTCATCACCTTCATCATCATCGTCATCATCTTCATCATCATAATCAGGATGAGGAGGAGGAGCAGGAGGAGGTCCTCTCTATCTCGGGAGGAGTTCAACCCGCTTGCTTCTTAAACTTCAGAACAAAACTCCTTCAGAGTATGGTCTATAAATATCTGATGATGCTGTGTGTGTGTGTGTGTGTGTGTGTGTGTGTGTGTGTGTGTGTGTGTGTGTGTGTGTGTTTGAACTAAAACTCAACACACACAACCTGTGTTGTTACACCCTGTCCTCAAGCAGCCTTAATCCATGAAATAACTCAAATAAAATCACTGAACACACCTTTAATTACCTAAACCTGGGGATTTATCTTTAACACAAAGAATAAAAGAATCAAACAAAGACCATCTCCAGACTAAAGGATCAAAACAACAGGACAGAAGCACTACGTTTCTGCATGAGAGGCAGCAGTCCCTAAAGGAACCTTCCTGTCAAACACTGGAAGAGTGGAGTAGAACTTCAAAGGGGGCAATTCCCTTCATAGACAGCAGTCCACACAAATACCATACGAACAATACACAACACACAGCACAGCACCCAGACTCTGTTACACATATACAATACGCCACATAGACAGCACAGCATCCTCACGCTTTCTCACGAATACGATACACCACACACAATGCACAGGGTATATTAAAAGGTTAAATTAGGGGTATATTAAAGGATTAAATTATTGGTATATTATAGGGTTAAATTAGGAGTTTGTTATAGGGTAAAATAAAGTGGTATATTATAGGGTTAAATTAGGGGTATATTGTGGGTATTTTGTTTTTTGTTAGGAGTTATTTTGGGGTTATTATACACTTATATTAGGGTTCAATCAGAGTTCTGTTGGGGTATTAAATAGGGTTAAATTAGGGCTACACCTGTGTCATAATCTGGTCTTTATGCTGTTCTGCCTCAGCTGTCTCTGTCTGTGGATTCAATTTCACTGTGGGAGGTTGTTGAGTGAAGCCACTCTGTGTTTATGTGCTCAGCCCCTCCTGAGGTCTCTGGAATTATACTCTTTGCATTCTGACCTCTAAAGATTATCATTTAGAAACAGTCCGAGCTGCAGGAATCCAGCCCAGGAACTTCCTGTTAGGAAGGGGAACGACCTGGAGTATGGGGTTGAGGTCGTCTCAACATACCAGAGCTCAGATTCTCTCCAAATTCAATTATCATCAATGTAAATACATGTACCTTTTTTTTTTGGGGGGGGGGGGGGGGGGGGGGGGGGCTGTCTGCTGCAGGGAGGAGGTCATAGTTCACATCCACACTTTCTAAACCACTTTGTTTGTTATTCCAGGAGTTGCTCACCCATTAGCCGTTAGCTCTTCTAATGTCATTTGACACACCAGACTGCAGGTAAACCCATGCTGTGTGTCAGAAAAATATCGACTCCAACAATTCAAAAGTGTCAGTAATCATCACAACATCACTCTCAGAACTTGATTCAGGAGTTATTGCTGCAACAAAGATGAACTGTTGCTTTATGTTCCCTAACCAGAAATAAAAGTCATTTTGATTCATGAAACAATGCCTTCACTACATGGGCCCAACAAACTAAAACAGGCTCCAAAACTGTGACTCATCCAACAAGACACAAATCAGATCCACATTGTGCATCTGTGCTGCTGTTCTCTGTTCCCACCCACAGCTTAGGAGCCTAAAGGAGGATGAGGAGGACAAGGGGGGGGAGGAGTCTGATCCAAGCAGGCAGGAATTCCTTCAGAATATTTTTCATCCTGCAGAGAAGAGCCATGGCTTTAAAAACATAAACAAGGTCGTGTGAACGCTGAGGAACCTCCTGTTCTCCTCTTAATGAAAAACTGTGACTGCAGGAGTCATGTTCTCTGTCTTTATTACACACTGAGAGGAACATTCATATTCAGCCTCAACTCTGCAGTGTTCAGTATGTTCTCCATACACCCGAGTTCAATCAGAGTTGGGACAAAAAATGTTGTTAAAACAGATTTTGATGGTTTATAAATCATTTAAAGTTTATATTTAACTGAAAATAGATCAAAGACAACATATGAGATATTAAACTGAAACATGTTCTTGTTTTATAAAAATATTTGCTCATTTTAAATCTGATGCAGCAGCACGTTTCAAACAGTTGGTACAGAGACATGTTTCCTGTTCATCAGCACTCTATAAATGTTGGTGAACTCAGAAAAACAGTTTCTGGACTTTGAAGTGAAATGTTGTCCCATTCTTGCCTGATAGAGGATTTCAGCTGCTCAACAGTTCAGGGTCTCAGCCATGTCTGTATTTAATGCAGTGATTTCCAATACAGAGTCATGTCTGTTTTTAATGCAGGGATCTCTACTACAGAGTCATGTCTGTTTTTAATGCAGTGACTTCCACTACAGAGTCATGTCTGTTTTTAATGCAGTGACTTCCACTACAGAGTCATGTCTGTTTTTAATGCAGTGACTTCCACTACAATCATGCCTGTTTTTAATGCAGTGACCTCCGCTACAGTCATGTCTGTTTTTAATGAAGTGATTTCCACTACAGTCTTGTCTTTTTTTAGTGCAGTGATTTTGTTGTTTTTTGATTGGTGTCTCTGTACTGACTGTTTGAAACTTGCAGCTGCATCAGATTTAAAACGAGCAGACATTTTTATAAAACACGTTTAGTTTAATATCTGATATGTGGTCTGCTGTATTTTCAGTTTAATATTAATACATGTTGGCGTAGTGGTTGTAGAATCAAGTGTGCGTTAGTGACCTATTAGGTGGTTAAACTTGTTACGATGGAGTTGATTAAACAAATGAGAGCAGAGACGGAATGTAGAAAAACATTTTATTTGCAGACGAGATTGAAAGTTTCTGTCAAAGATTGTCGTAATAAAACATGTTTGAACTGGAACGTGACTCTGTGAGGATTATTCCATGCTCATACCTGTACAGGTAAGCAACTCCAAAATACATCTGGTTAGAAAATATAGACCTCAGTACAAACGTCTGAATCTCAGGCTGAACATGTGACTCATTAAAACTACAGCTGATCAGCAAAAATACACTCTGCAGCTGTGTGTGTGTGTTTCTGTGCATGTGTGTGTGAGAGTGTGTGTGTGTGTCTATAAAGGTGTGTAGATTCTAAACACCAATGATGGAATACAAAACATGAACTCACACAGTAGAAATGCTTCAGCATTAACTTTCAGAGGAGCTGCTAATCAGCCAGTTGATTGATAACACAGAGAGTCTGTGATGTGTTGAGGAGGATTAAATAGATTGGATTATAATTCGGTCACTAAAGGCAGAGGAAACGTCTTTACACAAATAAACATGCTGTCTTTCCGCCTATCAGCCTGTATGGCTGAACACAAACAGATTGTGGTTTTAAATTCACATTTAGCTTTAGTTTTTCAGATTGTCAGAGAAGAAAACCTCGAGCTCTGACGCCTCCTGCTGGCTGCTTCAGGAACATACTCACACACACACCCTCCACACCCTCCACACACACACACAGGTTTATTGCTGAGGATGAGCAGCCCATTCTTCACAGTTTAAAAGTGTGTTAGGTGTCAGAGCAGCTGATCAATAAATGTGTTCACACAGAGCAGTGAGAGGTGATCTTTGATCACCTGATCAGGAAATGACTCAGGCATAAGGCTGCTCTGATGGTTTTGTTCTCTGTGAAAAACTTTAAATACCATGTTACAGAAAAAATAGACAATCAGTAATCAATAATCAAACCGATAGATTGCCTGAACCACAAAAATAAGAAACCCACCGGGGGAGTCTTTACGAACACCTGAACCTTTGATGATTTCAGCTGGTCTGATGTGAAGGTTTGGTTCTTTGATCTGAGATTTATTGATTACTGTTCAAGACTTTGATGTTTTTCTAAAACTGGAGGACATAAAACAGAGTTTAAAAAATGTTCTCCTACAATCTCAGATTATGGTTAATAATCTCAGATTAAAGTTTAATCTCAGATTAGGGTTTAATGTGAGATTAGGGTTTAATCTGAGATTAGGGTTTAATCTGAGATTAGGGTTTAATCTGTGGACTTTGTTTTGAAGTGATAGTTTTAGAATAACAAACGATCGTTTAAAAGTCACTACACAAGTCGACCAATCATGACGCTTGATCTTACTGTCCCTCTGACATCACCAACATGAAGCCCCGCCCTCTTCAGACATCAGCCCATTGACAGGTTATATGAGCAGGGTCCACTGACCATGCCCCAGTCTCCATGGAAACCAAGCCCACCTGGCTGTTAGTGCTGTCAGGGCCCAGAAGACACACCTGAGCTGTGACTCCTCCCCCTCTTCATCATGTGACACACCTGAAGGAATCTCCTCCTCTTCATCAGAGAAAGGACATGTTGGGCAGCCAATCAGGAGAGGCAGAGAGGGCTGGGGGAAGTGGCGAGGGAGCAGACAGGTGTGGGGAGACCGTAGTAAGCAGGGTCAGTGAAGGGGAAGAGGAAGAGGAGGAAGAGGACGACACCGAGCAGGTAACAGGTGAGGACAGAGAAACGGTGAGGATGATCCAATGCTGCGTTGATGGCTGGAAAACCCATGTAGTTACAGAACGAGTGACACAGGACCGGACCCACCAGGTGACCTGGAACCATTTAGAAGTCTCTGGTGAGTATCAGAGAACTAGACAACATTGACAGGTTCTACCTCACAGATTTGCTGCTGTTCATTCAGGTCGTCTAAAGGTTCTAATGGTTGATTTGGTTCTTATGGTTCTAAAGGTTAGTTTGGTTCGGATGGTTCTAATGGTTAGTTTGGTTCTTTTGGTTCTGATGGTTCTAAAGGTTAGTTTGGTTCTCATGGATCTGATGGATAGTTTGGTTTTTATGGTTCTAATGGTTTGTTTGGTTCAGATGGTTCTAATAGTTAGTTTGGTTCTGATGGTTCTAAAGGTTAGTTTGGTTCTTGTGGTTCTAATGGTTTGTTTTGTTCTTATGGTTCGTTTAGTTCTTATGATTAGTTTGGTTCTGATGGTTAGTGTGGTTCTGATTGTTCTTATGGTTAGTTTGGTTCTAAAGGTAAGTTTGGTTCTCATGGTTCTAATGCTTAGTTTGGTTCTTGTGGTTCTAAAGGTTAGTTTGGTTCAAATGGTTCTAATGGTTAGTTTGGTTCTTATGGTTCTGATGGTTCTAAAGGTTAGTTTGGTTCTCATGGATCTGATGGATAGTTTGGTTTTTATGGTTTTTATGGTTAGTTTGGTTCTTAAGATTCTAATGGTTTGTTTGTTTCAGATAGTGCTAAAGGTTAGTTTGGTTCTTATGGTTCTGATGTTTCTAAAGGTTAGTTTGGTTCTGATGTTTCTAAAGGTTAGTTTGGTTTGGATGGTTCTAATGGTTAGTTTGGTTCTGATGGTTCTAAAGGTTAGTTTGGTTCTGATGTTTCTAAAGGTTAGTTTGGTTTGGATGGTTCTAATGGTTAATTTGGTTCTTATGGTTCTGATGGTTCTAAAGGTTAGTTTGGTTCTGATGTTTCTAAAGGTTAGTTTGGTTTGGATGGTTCTAATGGTTAGTTTGGTTCTTATGGTTCTGATGGTTCTAAAGGTTAGTTTGGTTCTGATGTTTCTAAAGGTTAGTTTGGTTCTGATGTTTCTAAAGGATAGTTTGGTTCTGATGTTTCTAAAGGTTAGTTTGGTTTGGATGGTTCTAATGGTTAGTTTGGTTCTGATGGTTCTAAAGGTTAGTTTGGTTCTGATGTTTCTAAAGGTTAGTTTGGTTTGGATGGTTCTAATGGTTAGTTTGGTTCTTATGGTTCTGATGGTTCTAAAGGTTAGTTAGGTTCTGATGTTTCTAAAGGTTAGTTTGGTTCTGATGTTTCTAAAGGTTAGTTTGGTTCGGATGGTTCTAATGGTTAGTTTGGTTCTTATGGTTCTGATGGTTCTAAAGGTTAGTTTGGTTCTTATGGTTCGGATGGTTCTAATGGTTCTAATGGTTAGTTTGGTGGTTAACAGCACCTCAACATAAACTTTATAAAGAACCTTAAACTAACCTGTCTCTGTAGAGTGGATTTAATTCTAACTCTTACGAGCACAGAGAAACACTTAAAGAACAGAACACTGCTCCTCTCTACTTTCTCCGATGACACTAATCACAAAAATCAAAGACGTGATTTTCTTTTGACGTCAAAACTCTAATCTCTGAAGCGCGCAGGGAGTTTATTAAGGTGTGATGAGAGCTGCTCACCTGTCCTGATGAAGATGAAGGCTGTGTATGCTCCAAACACGGCTGTGTAGGAGAACTGGAACACTGAAGAACCAGAGGAACATCATCATCTGAGCACAGAGGTAACAAACACCTTAAAAACCACATCTGAGCTCACCTGCAGACAGGAAGATCCCTGACAGAGTCCCTTGTCTGAACCTGAGCAGCTCGATCACATGGTGGAAGTGAGCTGAAACACAGACACAGACTGTGATCAGTGATCAGTCTGTCAATCAATCAATCAATCAATCAATCAATCAATCAATCAATCAATCAATCAATCAATCAATCAACCAATCAATCAATCAATCAAAAAACTGTCTGTCAATCAATCAACCAGTGAAAAATCTGTCTGTCAATTAATCAATATATCAATCAATCAATCAATCAATCAACCAATTAACCAACCAAAATTATTGCAAGGCAAGCGTTACACACCGGTACCTGACAGGTGATTGACCTGGAGGGAAAGATAGTCTGAACTCACCAACTCCAAAGAAAAGAGGGCAGGTGAAGATGGCAGTGGAGGGTCCGGCACAGGGGACCAACATGGGCAGCATACAGGCCCTGAAAACCAGCTCCTCAGTGAGTGGGGCCACCACCTGGTTCCTCAACCAACGCATGTCACTGAGACACAGATTCCAGAACCACGGGTCTACACAGAACACACGGAACGTCAAGGTTATTCACTCTAGAACACGTCACTGAGGCACAGGGTCCAGAACCATAGGTCTACACAGAATACACAAAGAACATGGGAAGTCATCAGGGTAAAACTGGTGTCTGACCAAAGGCAACACGGATTCCATCCATGAAGGTCCAGGGGCAGTCCATGGCGAGCTGCGTAAGGGGCCCCAGAAAAAGAACCTGGAACATAGAATCAAAAACAGTTTCAAAACCACAAACAGGTCCAGAACCACAAAGAGGTCAACAACCACACCTGGCCCAGACTGTTTCTGACTTCAGATCAGAATCAGAATCAGCTTTATTGGCCAGGTATGATTGAACACGCAAGGAATTTGACTTGGTAAACTAATAAACATAAAAATGTAATAAAAATATAAATATAATAATAATAACAATAACATCAGCTATAAATACAAAGAACAACAAATAGGCATGACTAATATGTTCAGACTAAAATAATATGATAATAGTGCAGTGGTGAGAATCAGAGGTAGTTTTTACATTAAAAAAATTGTAGTCAAATAATAAAATAAATAAAAATATGTGAATTCTGCTTGGAGAATTGTTACATTGTATATTACATGTTTATTTACATTTAGTATTTATCTGACAGGTATGACACTGTTATGATTTAGTGTTCATCAGAGTGATAGCCTGGGGGAAGAAACTGTTCTTATGGCGGGTTGTTTTGGCGCTCAGATGGATTCATGCTGTTGTAAGAAATCATTAACATCATCATCATCATCATCATCATGTTATTTTCTTACCATGGTGAGCATCAGAGGGAGGACGATGGCAGGGATCAGACCTTCAAACCGGATTCCCATGAGAGCCAGAAATGAGGAGCTGGTCTGACACACACACACACACACACACACACACACACACACACACACACACACACACACACACACACACACACACACACACACACAGAGATTAAAAATTAGATGACATGGCTTAGCCGCCTTATAGGAGTGTTACATGAATACAAACAGGTCCAGGTGTGTGTGTGCGTGTGTGTACATGTGGAACTTACTGTGACTCCTGTAAACTCTCTCCACACCCACACAAACACAGGAGACAGACCGGACACGATCAGAACGCTAGTGAAACGTCTTTTTATCACCGTGGGGTGGTCTCTGAAACACACCATGGTGGTAATCATCATCATCATCATCATTTCATATTTTCTATTATCAACTTATTTTTCTCTTTCTTTGCGTACTGATGTTATTTTAGTTCTATCTTGTTTAACTCTTTTTTTCCTTAGTTTTTATTCGTGTTATTAGTTTGTCTTTCCTAGAAAAGGAACAAAAGGAAAAGTGGTTAGGATTAATTGTTAGGAGTAGTGGGTAGGGGAGAACGTAGGGAATGATTATAGGACTCTAAAGGGGCCGTTTATACAGAGCAGTACAGGTACAGGTGTACCAGGCACACCTGGTGGTATATCTGTCTGTGTGGAGGTCACACAGACAGACTGATATCGGTGTGTTACCTTCGCAGGTGACTCCTCCACACACACACACACACACACTCTCTCTCTCTCTCACCTGACTACAGCAGCAGGTATCATCCCAGGTGTGTAACTAAGCTGTGTGTTCTCAGAGACAGTCTGTATCACGGTGACACGCTCTTACCTGGGCAGGTGACTCCTCCACACGTACAGGCTGCCCACGTAAGAGCAGGCAAGCAGCAGGCAGCACAGCACGGAGGCGCAGCACGGACCGAGCCCCTCCTCCGGCATGTCGACGGCCCGCTGAGACTAGGACTAGCGGCGGGGGGGACCAGGGACTAGCATCAGACCCTCACCTGTCCGTCCGTCTGTCAGATCTTTACTCGACCGCCGTTTACTGCTGTGGCGCACTGAAAACACGTCATCAGAAAGCGACTTTCTTCTTCTTCTACAGTTTCTAAATCACTGCTGTGGAATCAGCGCCATCTAGTGGAGGAACTGGTGATCTTCATGTTGATCTCCATTAATGAGCCATTTTTATTTACAGTCTATGGCCATGATCAATTTCAACCTTTGATCGTTTTACCGTTTTTAAATATGTCCTGAAATCAGAGTGAAGAGGGGTCATATTTATTTCTGATTTACTCGAATCTTCTTTACTTTAATTTAGTTGGATTTTATTCAGGTTTGAATTGATTATTGTTTTATATTTGGTTTTAATCAGCACTGGCTTATTCCCTATGCTTATTCCATCATCATTAGGTTTCAAATACATCATTTAAATTTAAATTAGTTGAAGTTTCATAATCATCCTGTATTGCTCTACATTATAAAGAGTGCTGAGTTTACTCTATATAAACACAGTTTGACATCAACTGTATATAAACAGTTAGCCTATTGAAATAACAAACTAAAATAAAACAATACAAACAATATTTAAATGGCACATACTGTACAACAACACAATACAACACAGGAAATAGGAACCAATACAACTATGAACAGTAAAAACAATAGTAAGCAATAGGAATCTAAAACATCAACAACAAAATTTAAATCCAAAATTTGATGTAGTAAAAAAAGCGTACAATTTAAAACAATGCAAAAAATAAAAATAAAAACGAAAAAACTTTAAAATCAATAGAAAACAAAAACAACAGAAACAATTAAAACAACCAAAAAAAGAAACAATAAAAAACTATTAAAGACAATAGAACAATTTAAAACAATACAAAACAATGAAAATAATAAAAACAATAACAACAACATTGAAAAAAAAACAAAAAACAAATACAACAGAAAACAATAAAAAAAAATCCAAAACATGTGTAACAATAAAACAACGAAAACATTTAAAAGAAAAAAAGCATATCAATCAATAACAAAAAACAAAATTACAAAAACTAATACAATTAAAAACAATGTTCACAAAGTGAAACAATAAACACAATAAAAAAGTCAATTCAAAGAAAAAAAAAGTAATCAGAAAAAAATCAAAATAAGTAGAAAAAGACCCTGTTATTATTCCTGTTGTCACGAGTTCGTGGTCTAGGTCTCGTCTATACAGTCTATGGTCTAACCCCATCCAGATATTATTTCACACAACTCCGGCTGAATATCCATTATCCCTGATTGAATCAAGAACCAACACCACTGATATGTGAACCCACAATAGACGAGGTCTCAGTGAGACGATCAGATGGGGGGGGGGGGGGGGGGGGGGGGGGGGGACGACTCTTGGATTGATGAAGAGCAACACCTCCCACCAGTGATGCATTTAGAGACCAAACAGGACAAGATTCAGAGCCTCAGATTTACTAGCATCACTTAAAGGCACCACAACATACACGTGACGGTTTTTAGTTTTAAAAACACACACACACACACACACACACACACACGCACACACACACACACACACACACACACACACACACACACACACAGAGACACAGAGAGACACAGAGAGACACAGAGAGACATAGAATTAGAGTGAGAAAGAGACAGACAGGCAGGCAGACAGACAGACAGACAGGGAGGAAAAAAGAGAGAGATGTGGTAGAGAGATTTAGGGGCGTGTCATAGTGCTGTGTTTTCCGAGCAACAGTGAATGTGTCTTAGTCTCTGGTGTAACGTGAGCGGAGGAGAGGCTCGTGCTGCTGATGCTCTGCGCCCCTCCTCCTCTTCCTCCTCCTCCTCCTCCTCCCTGCTCTTCATCTCTGCTGTTCTCCGTCTTCATGCAGACCAGGCCGCGCGGACAGACGGAACACGGACTAACACACCCAGAGCCGGATTACAGTCAGACCAGCACCGGTCCGGACTCCTTTAGTGAACATCAGCGGGTAAATACAGCGTGTATGCGGGTAAATACAGTGTGTGGGTAGGTGTGTGTGTGGGTAGGTGTGTATGTGAGAGCAACTGGCCTGCAGTCTCATAGTGATGGAGGTTAGAGTCACCTTTAATGTGCAGATTGATCACCTTTAATCAGCTGTTGATCCTGATGAGGTCATTTATTGACTGGAGATGTCAGTGTACCAGGATTAAATATGTTTATACTTCAGCGGATTGTGTTGTTTTACAGAGCTGTGAGCCTCTATTATTTACCTCTACATCACTGCTGCATGTGTGTGTGTGTGTGTGTGTGTGTGTGTGTGTGTGTGTGTGTGTGTGCGCGCGTGCGTGTAAGGGAGAAGAGAAGAGTTCCCCTGTGTAAAAAACACCCTGCATACTGCACTTCGAATCAACACTACAGGAAGATAAGGTTAGAAACAAACATGGAAGGAGAGCTCAGAGTCAGGATTCAGTGTTTATGACGGTTAAACATGGAGCCTGTTCATGTCACATAAACCATCATCTATTACCACCATCAACACCAGCTTCATAATGTTCTTCATCGTTGTCTTCATCAACGTGTCTAAGATAAGGGTGATGGAAACACATAATGCCTCCATCCATGGCCCTGAGACAACGCAATCCACTGCAATCCTTGCTGAACAGGAATAATAACAGAGCAGGAATCATAATCAGAGCAGGAATAATAATCAGAGCAGGAATAATAATAGAGACAGAGCAGGAATGATAAGAAAGACAGGGTAGGAATACTAATAATGACATAAAAATAATAGTAACAGAGACGGAACAGGAATAGTAAAAGAGACATAACAGGAATACTATCAGAGACATAAAAGGAATAATAGCATCTACAGAGCAGGAATAATAACAGAGACAGAACATGAATAGTAATACAGATTTAACCAGAATAATAACAGAAACAGTCCAGGAATAGAAGAAGATACATAACACAAATAGTAACAAAAACACCACAGGAATAGTAACAGAGAGAGAACAAGAATAATAACAGAAACAGTCGAGGAATGATAACAGAAATAGAACAGGAATAGTGACAGAAACACAATAGGAATAGTTACAGAGACATAACAGGAATGATTGCAGATACAGAACTGAATAATAACAGACACGGAACAGGAATAATAATAGAGACAGAAATAGAATAATAACAGAGACAGAGCAGGAATATTAACTGAAACAGAGCAGGAATAATAACAGAGACACAACAGGTATAATAGAAGCAGAGCAGGAATAGAAACAGAACAAGAATAGTAACAAAAAAACAACAGGATTAGTAATAGAGACAGAACCGGAATAATATTAACAGAGACAGAGCAGGAATAATAACAGAAACATTGCAGGAATAGTAACAGAATCACAATATGAATAGTAAGAAAGACATAACTGGAATAATAATAACAGAGACAGAGCAGGAATATAAACAGACACAGAACAGGAATAGTAACAGACACAGAGATAGATAGTAACAGAAACTCAACGGGAATAGTAACAGAGACATAACAGGAATAATAGCAGATACAGAATGGTATTAATTACAGTAACAGAACAGGAATAGTAACAGAGACATAACAGGAATAAAAACAGAGACAGAGCTAGATAGTAACAGAAACTCAACAGCAATATCAACAGAGGCATAACAGGAATAATAATACAAATGGAACAGGAATAATGACCCTATCAGAACAGGAATGATAACAGAAACAGAGCAGTAATACTAACAGAAACACAAAAGGAATAGTAACACAGACATAACAGGAATAATAGCAGTTACAGAGCAGGTATAATAACATACGCAGAACAGGAGTAGTAACAGAGACAGAGCTAGACAGTAAAATGAAACTCAAAGGGGATAGTAATAGAGACACAACAGGAATAATAGCAGTTACAGAGCAGGTATAATAACATACGCAGAACAGGAGTAATAACAGAGACAGAGCAGTAATAATAAAATAAACAGATAAATGGCACTATCCAAACAGGAATGATAACAGAAACATAACATGAATCCAAGCAGAGACGGAACAGGAATAGTAACAGAATCGGGACAGGAAGTTTAACGGAAACACAACAGGAATAGCAATAGAGACATTAAAGGAATAATAACAGAAATGAACAGGAATAGTAACAGAAACACAACAGGAATGGAAACAGAGACAGAACAGGAATAACAACAATCACAGAACAGGAACAATAAAAGAAACAGAGCAGGAAAAGAAACAGAAACCGAACAGGAATAATAACAGAAACACAACAGAAATAGTAATAGAGACATACAAGGAATAATAAAAGAAACAGAACATGAATAGTAACAGAAATTCAACAGGAATAGTAATAGAAAACACATCAGGAATAGAAACAGAGACATAACAGGAATAATGACAGTAACAGACCAGGAATAGTAACAGACCTTACAGGTAGTTATGTAGTTGTGTTATGTTGTTGTGTAGTTGTATTAGTGTGTAGTTGTGATCAGTGTGATTATCTAACCCTCTCTCAGGAGAACAAAGCTTACAGGTTTTGTCATTTTTTGCAGTGTAGGAGGTCCTTCCCACCTCTGATTAATAATAGACTTTAACAACCTGGGAGCCTGACTCACTGTGAGTGTGTGTGTGTGTGTGTGTGTGTGTGTGTGTGTGTGTGTGTGTGTGTGAGTGTGTGTGTTTGAGAGAGACAGGAAATGTGGGGTTAGAGAATGGCATGATGACATGCAGTATAGGGTTGAGGCCGGGAGTCGTACCAGTGCCCGCAGTGATGAGGCCTGTGTTGAGCTTTGCCGCTGCCCGCTCGCCTGTCTTGTCTCACCTGTCTAGTCTCTCCTGTGTTTACTGTTGTTTGTTCTTCATTTTGTAAATGATGGTCTTCCTGCTAGAATGTATGATGGCCAGACTCTTTATACATCAGATCGTCAGTGGTGGATCGTAGCACTCCATTACCATGGTTTGACAGCTCACAGTGTCTGTTACTACGGTTCAAACCTGCTGCTGGTGATCTTGGTGGTGGCAGAGTTTCCACCGGCAGCGCTGAAAAAAGGGAGTGACAGTGGCCTGGCAACTGAGGCGACTGTGGAGGCGATGAGTGGTTCAAACCGCGCCATTTATTACTGATGAGCCCTGCCTGTCGTGAGATCAGCCTGTCTCCGTCCCATCATTCCTGGGTGATAGCTAGTCTACCTGTGCAATATAGTGAGTCCCTGCCAGATGTGCACCTTTCCCTGCGCTTCCCCTAGCGAACAGACCACACGGAGGATGGCACCTGTAAATGCTCGCTCCATCACAAGTAATTTATTCACATGACATGATCTAGACAAAGTACTTAGACTTCTTCTTTGTTCCTGAAACCTGGCAGAGGGACATGGAACACTCCACACTCATGGAACTCTGTCCATCAGATTACACTTTTGTCAAGTTAACTGTTTTGTTAAATTTTGTCTCGTATAGCCGACGTAACCCCAAAGTCCTTCTGACACAATTAGCAGCATTGTCACTCCAACACCACCGACCCTCCCGATTTCCTCGAGCAGTGAGAGCAAACTTTTGCTCTGCTTCTTCATTAAGAAGATAAAGGAAACATTACTCCTTCTCCTGTACCTTGTCCTAGTCAACCTCACAAAGATAACAGGTGGCATGAAAACATCCTCAAGCACCCTTGACATTATACCCACCCCCATCTTTGCTCTCCATAATCAATAGCTCCCTGATGTCTGATCTTGTCCCTACCATCTTCAGACATGCTGTTGCCACTTTTAAAAAATACAATCTGGACTCTTCTCTCCACCCAAACTACAGACTCATATCCAAGTTAGAATTTATGTCTAAGGTCTTAGAAGAATTGGTCGCTAACCAGCTCACATCAGCTCTCAATGATCAAGACGTTTGATAGATTCAGATCTGGTTTCTGGCAGCAGCATTCAACAGAAACTGCTGTCCTCAGGGTCACTAATGATTTGTTGATTCAGGCTGATGCAGGAGAGTGTTCTGAACTGGTTCTGTTGGACCTCAGTGCAGCATTTGATACTGTGGAGGCTCAGGCAGTGGGTAGGTGTCTCTGGAACAGCCCTGGACTGGTCTTGCCTGTACTTTGTGACCTCTGCTCTTGAAAGGTGCACTATAAATCAACTTTACTTACACTGTAAGAAAAAAGTTCAACTTAAAATAATTTGTAACCTAGCTGCCTTAAAATGTTAAGTTCAGCAAGCCAAGAAATGTAAGTTGTTTCCACTTTTGTCTAAGTTCCTTAAACTTAGTTTTATTACTTGGGGTGACAAAGACAATGCTGATAAATTAGTTCTATCAACCTCATACTTTAAGTCTAATCGGCAAGCCTTTTTATTGAAACCAACAAGCAATTGTAAGTTTTACAAACCTAAATCTTAGTAGAAACAACGTGAAAAAACAAATTAGATGAACATGTTTCTACAGGTATATTGAGTTGTAAAAACATGAAAATTTAACTTGCCTGAACTAAGCATCTTGTTGGATCAATTTATACTTCTGCAAACATGTCTAAAATGTTAGCTCAACAAAGTGTTTTGTTGAATCAACTTATCTTTTTAAGGCAGCCAGGTGACTTTTTTCCTGACTTATTCACCTTACTTGTAACATTGCGTTCATTAAAAAAACAAGTACTTGTCATTTCTTAAAACAACCTAAGCCTCAATTTAAAAAAAATCTACATAAAAATGATTTCTCAACCTGGGACAACATTCAAAATACTTAAATCAATGTCAAAATTGACAATAGCTTTTTTGTATGAATTTTACTTGGCATCAGAATGCTATAATAAAGAATGGATTAATATGGCAACTGCCATATGTTCATTATTGATAAAGAAGTAAACACTTAACTTACAAAACTGTAAGCAGAATAACAGAAGAGTGCTCTCACTATAAGAACTATGTAGGTATAAAAACAGAAGCTAAGTAGTAAAAAAGTCTACAAATATCATACATTGAACATTTCTCTTTTGGTAAACACTTAGCTTCTACACTGCATGAAGAAAAGTATTAAAACATTGATCCAAACCGAGTGTCTCTTGCAGCACAGTGCATTGTAAAGGTTGGTCACTCCAGTGACTATAAGGGGTTTCCTGTGCATTTGTGCAGGGGCCATACTTACGTCTAGATGTATCAACAAGGACTTCTATGTTAGCTTAACTACTTGGTTGGACTGATAAGTTGGACACTATTTTACTTGATATTTCAAGTAAAACTGACATTTAAGTTGAACTGACTTAAGAAAGTGAGCTGAGGTAACTAAAACCTAAAATCCCTTTTTACAGTGTACTTACTCTGCAGATGGAGCACACACTTTAACCACTGAGTCAAACCAGGGCCCAGAATATCCTCCACTTCAGTGGTGAATTAAAGGGTTGTCATTGACTGCGTTTTGTAGATTTGTGCTTTCAGTAAATTGAAGCAGAGTGCTCTCCGTGTGTTTGATGCCGTCAGTTTGGTCTGAATCTGATCCCCTCTCTTATCACTGCAAAGGGGCAGAGCCAGCAGGGTTAGGGCTAGGGCCAGCAGGGCGTCATGACGTGTTATTAGTGCTAACGATAGCTGGGTCAGAAGATAGCCACAGTCTGCTGTTGCTGGTGTCATGCTGATCAAAATGCAGAGGAGCTTAGTTTGAGTCTGTAGAATCAGAGAGGTTAGGGTTAGGGTTGCATCACTCTCCATGATGAAGCTGCTCTTTTTATATGTCACTACTGTCTCCATATCACAATGCAAAGAACGAACTGGGATTCCAGTATCATGCTGTAAGTGTATGGATGTGAGCAGGGCCTGCTGAGATTAATGATCCCTGGTACAGCTTTGATGTGGAAGCAGTAAACTGTAGGTATATTTATCTGGTTCATACAGGTTTCTTACTCTCCCTTTCAGCAGTAATCCCCAGCTGAGGCCGGTGGGCATGGTTTTGGAGGGCAGCTCAGAGGCGCTGTGTCCCCCCCCATCTCTGGAGCTGAGGCCATCCTGCAACAAGAGCCAGCCCTCCCCTCCCCTGGGCTCCAGCTCTCAGCCCCACGACGGAGTCTTCCTCGACGACAAGGAGCCCGTCAAGTACGGGGAGCTCATCGTCTTAGGGTGAGACTAGTTACTACAAAAACCTACCACTATACTTCAACAGGGGTCCTTGGAAACCTGATCCAGAGTTACTCCTGGAACAGGTCTCAGGGGGATGGATGTGAAAGATAAAATAATTCACCACTACTCTGAAACATGGGTCCAACAAACCTAAACCAGAACTAGACTCAGCCTAGAGCACTTTTTAAACTCCACTGATATTTTCTGACAAAATCTTGTTAAAGTGGGTGATTGGTCATTGAGACAGGATCAATGAGACAGGATCATTTAGATCAGGAGCATTGAGAAAGGATCTTTTAGATCAGGAGCATTGAGACAGGATCCTTTAGATCAGGGTCATTGAGACAGGATCAATGAGACAGGATTATTCAGATCAGGATCATTGAGATCACTATGGTCCCTGCTAATTTAGTAATTATTGCTACTCGTTATGATTGTTGTCTGATTGAAGTTAAGTTTATTTTTACGTTATTCAGACACAATGGATCTCTGGCCAATGGAGACAAAGGTCGCAGAAGAAGTCGCCTGGCTCTCTATAAAAGACCCAAAGCAAATGGAGTCAAACCAGATGTTATCCATAACGTGTCCACCCCCCTGGTGTCAAAGGTTAGTCACTATATCGACCTGTCACTAGTGCATCATGTGACCTGCATCATGTGACCCTCATCATGTGATCTGTAACATGTGAAATGTGCCATGTGACCTGCATCAAGTGACCTGCATCATATGACCTGTATCATGTGACCTGCATCAAGTGACCTGCATCATGTGACTTGTAACACGTGACCTGCATCATGTGACTTGTAACACGTGACCTGCATCATGTGACTTGTAACACGTGACCTGCATCATGTGACTTGTAACACGTGACCTGCATCATGTGACTTGTAACACGTGACCTGCATCATGTGACTTGTAACATGTGACCTGCTTCATCTGACCTGCATCATAAGACCTGCATCATGTGACCTGCATCATATGAACTGAATCATGTCGCCCACATCATGTGACCTGTATCATGTGACCTGCATCATGTGACCTGCATCATATGAACTGAATCATGTCGCCTACATCATGTGACCTGTATCATGTGACCTGCATCATGTGACCTGCATCATGTGACCTGCATCATGTGACCTTCATTATGTGACCTGCATCAAGTGACCTGCAACATATGACCTGTATCATGTGACCTGCATTAAGTGACCTGCATCATGAGACTTGTAAAATGTGACCTGCATCAAGTGACTAACATGTGACCTGTATCATGTGACACGCATCATGTGACCTGCATCATGTGACCCGCATCATATAACATGCATCATGTGACTTGTAACATGTGACCTGCATCATGTGACCTGCTTCATCTGACCTGCATCATAAAACCTTCATCATGTGACCTGCATCATATGAACTGAATCATGTCGCCTACATCATGTGACCTGTATCATATGAACTGAATCATGTCGCCTACATCATGTCACCTGCATCATGTGACCTGCATCATGTGACCTGCATCATGTGACCTTCATTATGTGACCTGCATCATGTGCCCTTCATCATGTGACTCTAACATGTTACATGTATCTTGTGACCTGCATCATGTGACCTTCGTCATGTGACCTGCATCATGTGACCTGCACCATGTGACCTTCATCATGTGACCTGCATCATGTGACCTGCATCATTTGACCTGTATCAAGTGATCATGTGTCCCTTTTGACAGGCACTCAGCAACAAAAGCCAGCACAGCATCTCATATACTTTGTCACGAAGTCACTCTGTCATCGTGGAGTACACACACGATACCAACACAGACATGTTCCAGGTCAGTATCAACACAAACACACACATGCACACACACATGCACATACACACACAGAAACACACACAGTCATACATACAGTCACACACACAGTCACACACACAGTTGCACGCATTGTCATAGACACACAGTCATTAACACACTAATTCACAAACACACACAGTCACACACACAGTCACATATATGACGACACACAGTCATTCACACAGTCACACACACAGTCACACACACACAGTTGCATGCATTGTCATAGACACAGTCATTAACACACTAATTCACAAACACACACAGTCACACACAGTCACATACATGATGACACACAGTCATTCACACAGTCACACACAAAGTCACAAACACACACAGTCCCACACAGTTACACACGTGGTCACATACAGTCACACACAGTCCAACACACAGTCACAAAAACACAGTCTCACACACACACACACACACACACACACACACACACACACACACACACACACACACACACACACACACACACACACACACACAGAGAAACACTAAACAGTTAAAGTTAAATAAAGACTTAAATAGAGTTCAATTCAGAGTTGAATAATTAATTAAATA